>NW_020539724.1:23263662-23281931 GCF_003426905.1 Ctenocephalides felis | reverse complement strand
AGCTTTTTCTGGTTTAAGAAAATAAATAATTTGTTCAGTTAGAGTTCCTACAGGAAGTTAATAATTATATTTTATCATAGTTATTTCTTCATTCAAAGTCGTAAAATTAAGCGATCGTCCTAATCGTCCAAGGGTCAACATGCGCCTGAAACAATATTCTACCCTCCGACACCGTCGCTAGTTACATCCAATGCAACTGCGTCAAAACAAGAATGTAATTTAGTTTGTAATCGATTTACTCTAATATGAGTGTTTATAAACAACTTATAAACAACGATTATTATGAAACATGGACCGACATGATATTATAATGTTCTTTCATTTTTTGAAATTATGTTTTATGAATATTGCTCATCTTGTATAAATATGGTTAGTATATTGTGATTGGAGGTAAATGTTTGATTGTAATGATAAAAGTTACTGGTATAAACCAAGTTGTGGAAAATTGTAGTTAAGAATATAATTCGGATTTTTTTTATATACAAATTGTGTAAAAAATACTTATATTCTAAGGTGAAAAAACTCTAAAAAACGCTCAAACTCAATAAATAACTTTAATTATATAATTTTTTTTATCAATATAATTATTTAATGTTTATAATTTTTTTTTCAAAAAATCTTTAATAATGTTATTGTTGATTAAATACATATTCTCATTAAAAGTATGTATTTACTAGTTGTAAATACAAAAAGTTTAAGTATTAAATAAATAGTGTTAACTAAATAATTTTTGTATTTCATATATAAATATCTTAAGAGGCACAACTAGTGTAACCGCTTAAAAAAGGTGATTTTTTGTAATTTATATTAAAAAAAAACTACTTTATTAATCATTTCAAAATTTCAGGAATATATTTAGATACATGTTTTAAGATACATAGTAAAATTTTTGAAGAAAAAAATAAATATTTTTTAAGTTATCGTCGATCTCCAACGGCGCGACAAAAAAAGGCCCTTCACTGCTGCAGTGATTCCGGCGTGGATGAAATTTAAAAAAAAAATCGTTAAACTAGATAATATTGTCTGTAAAATGAATGAAATAATCAAACATTGACAAAATGACGGAGTTTTTTTTAAAAAAAGTCGAATTTTACCCAAAATTTGGTCGTTTTTGAACTGCCAAAATTCGATTCTTGATCTGATCAAAAAATCGATAGTTCATTTTACGGAGAAACTATATATAGAACATGTACAAAAATTTGATAGTGATCGGATCATTTATTTTTGAGTAATCGCTGCAGCAAATTCGGAAAATGCTGTTTCGAGAAAAACGCGTTCAAAGATTAAATGATCGTTATATATACTATATATATACTTTTTAATGGGTGTGACTCAAAAACTATTCAAGATATCGATTTGAAATTTTGGTATGTTATTTTTAAAGGTATAACCTATCGAAGTATGGAAAAATTGAAAATTCGATTTTTTGAAAATTTCACACTAGTTGGGCCCCTTAATTTGATTTTATTGCTTTTAAATATTACATTTATTTTTACTAAAACGTATTATAATTATTTGTAATAATTGCTAAAAGGGATTATTTCAAAACTAGGTATTACTCGCTATTTGCCAAGGCAAGTTGCATGATTTCTGACATGTGTAACAATAATCGCCTTAATCAACAAGAAAACATTATATTAATTAATTACGAGTAATTTGTAAGTACACACCGATTGTTATAGAACTATATAGAACTTGAGAAATATTTGCAAATTATTCAATTATTTCGGAATTTTTCAAACAAGTTACTAATTTTTATCAAATTTTAGCATATTTTAACATTATTGAATAACTAATACATACAGCATTAATTCAAACATTATCATGTTCATTTAATTATATCATTTGTTAACGTTATTGCCATACAAGGATTCATTCAAATCGCCAAGAAACGACAGAATCGTTTTCCAAGGGATATCTTTTAAAGGCGGCTGAGAATTTTTTACTCACACAACCATACATACAACTTTTTTCCAAATGTGGTCTCGAACGATTAAGAATGGCTTAAAACGTCGAGACAGCATGAAATTAGCAAACCGGAATTTTTTGTATGTAATTATATTTTAATACATCTTTCTTATAATTATTTCTGAAATAATCATTCTAAGCTATAATAATAAATTCATATTCTAATCATAAATTATTCATTATTTCTATATACATGACTTAGTGGCGGCGATATCTCATGTCACAAATGCGATATCGACACAACGTTGTAATAACGTCGCGTGTTTACTGGGATATTTTATGTTACATTAAGTAAACATTATTTTAATCTTTTAATAATAATGAATCACAATAAATTATTATTATTGTGCTGATTTAATAAAATTTTGTATAAAACGAAAATGTAGTTACGTATTTACTTGGAATATCATTTTGATCTGTTTTCTTCAAACGTGTTAAAAGAATATATATATTTTCTTACGTTTAATTTTTTTTTTCAATATTTTTATATGGGCTCTTAAAATGTATGTAAGAAATATGATCAACACAATTTTTTCACTTATTTTTCTTGAACTTTTTAATCATGATTGACACAATTTTATAGCTATTGTTTAATTCTAGAATATGATTTTTTAAAATAATATTGCAAAATACTATATTTTGTTATTTTTGATGACTGACTAAAGAAAGAATCGATAAATAAAATTGCTTTATTCGATACAGAACATTACATGATCAAATTACAGACACCTTCTTTTACAATATGAGCTAATTGCTGATTGTCACTGATAATAATAAATTCATAAATTCATCAAATATAATTGACAATATCGTGCGAGATATATTATAATGATCAATTTTAATACAATTATATGTTTTACATAAATTAGCATTAAATTTTATTATTGTAACAAATGTAATTTATTTTAGAAAACAGACATCTAATTATTATGGATCCAGTATAAACGGGACACCAAAAATGGACTACCTAAAAAAGCGTACTCCGAATTACACGGATCTCGCCTATAGGGAAGCCGTGACTCGTCTTAGATATCTGATGAACGAAAACTATAGTCCTGTTAGATCGAAGTACACTCCTGCTGATTCTGGGGAAGAAACCGATGATAAATCTTTCCTTGGTATCGATAGATATCCTTACAGGACTTTTAGTGGAAGCAGACTTTCAAGGAGATATCCCATTTTATCTAAGGAGAATGTTAACATACTTAGACCGACGTTGAATAACCAAATCACAACCAGCAGCCCTGCCACAAATAGTGAGTTGGTTTTTTTTAATTAAGAATTTTGATTGTAATTTTAATATATATATTTTGCTTTAAGTTGATGCTGCATCTCAAGATGGAAAGTTTTCAACTGATACCAGTAAGGCGCCTCCGGAACTGATGACCTTTATTGAGAAACAAGAGGAATATATTGAACAATTAGAGAGGGAATCACAGTATTGCAGGGTAAATATATTATAGGAAGCTTATGATTTCGCCAGAAAATATGTATTGAGTGTGTATATTTGAGCCAATATTTGACTTTTTGACGACATTTTCTCAGTAACTATTGCACCATGACTACTCAGATTTCAAAAACTTAAAACCCATTTGATTTGAAGACATTTAGGAGATTTTTTGAAAGTAAACAATAAAAGGAGTTTATGATTTTGCCAGAAAATATATATTGAGTGTGTGTATTTGAGCCAAAATTTAACTTTTCGTCGATATTTTCTTAGTACTATTGCGCCATTACTGCACCATTTCAAAAACTTAAAACCCATTAGATTCGATGCCATTTAGGAGCTTTTTAAAAGTAAACCGTGACTTTATAATTAGCAGATAAGTGCAAAATATTACATCCAGGTTTTCTCCAAAAATCCTGAACAGATTTTAAAAATTTTAAGATCCGTTCGATGGTATCAGTTGGGAAACTGATCAAATTATTGGTGAAGCCTCGTATGATAGTGGAGATCATAGTCCTAAAATATTCATTAGGAGATAGGAGATCACATCCTAAAATATTGAGCCACTATGAAAAATTGTTGAGTTAATAATACTTATTAAAGTTTGGAATAATAGTCGTACTCTTATGGATTTATGTTTATAATATCAATTGGAAATTGCATTGAAAGCCCTTTGTTATTAAAAGTCTAATTAGTTTTTAATTTTTCAAATTAGTAGACATAAAAATGCCAATTTACTTAAAAAAAAGAATTATGCAGTCATTACTTGTCGTTTACTTAGTGTCAATTAACTAATTAAAATAAAATTGAACATTGACTTTTGATCGAAAGTCTTTTCTATAGATTGTTAATTTAGCATTGAAATTTCTAAAATTTTGTGATTAAATGAAAAATATACATATTTACTTACATATTTTTTATATTTTAGGATGAATTATCAGGACTGTTGAGTAAAGTCAAAGACGTGATAAGCGAAAATGAATCTTTGCACGAAAAGCAAAAGGATGGATTTATTCGTAGCATTTTCGATAATATACACGATTCAGAGACTGAAGATTCTAATGAATCAGATGCCAAGGTAATATTTTAAATAATTAGCGTAGGGTACGACATAACAACAAATATTAAACAAATAACTATTGAACTGTAGAAATATGTTTTTTGCTATTTTTCAACAAGATGTCACTTGGCCCTTTTTATATCATATACAAATTCATTTTATCCAATAAAAAGTTGCAGACAGGGGGCAAGAAGATAGTATTTCTCATTGTTTCTTTATATTTATTACAAATAAGATAAATAAAACTTCTGTTTAAAATACAATATTCTATGGGCACTTTTGACACAGATAATACTCCATACAACTTTCAATGAAGCCAATCTTATTGAACTTTGTTACGAAAATCCATCGTTAGAGTTAACTCTAATGATGAAATCTCTATAACCACATGTCAAACATAGCGGTAACATAACCTACAAGGCACACAGTCGTTTCTATTTCCGTCTCAAAAACGTAACGGCCTGTTACGTTGCGCGATAACTAAACGTGTTGTTTTTGTTACATTTCCAAATTGCGTAAAAACGTCCCGGTTTCGTTATTGTAACGTTTCCAAATCATTAAATAAACGTGTAGGTGTCTTTGATGCAACTTAGAAATTTGATAAAATTTTCTGTAAATATAGAAACCATTTTTAACTTCCCGTAGGGTAAGTTATTGTAATGGGCCGAAAATCGGAATTGAAAATTTTTACATTTCTCGACGTTTTGAAGGTTTCTGAACGTTTTGGCATACTTGAGAAAAAATGGATGTGTGTGTGTGTGTGTGTGTATGTATGTATGTATGGATACAAATTTCCAGTCACGTTTTAGGGCGCACGGATCAACCGATTTGAATGGTTCAAAAAACATTCGATTCCTATTGATAGGGAAAAAAGCTGATTAGTTTTTGGCAAAGGCAGGTCCAGCCGTTTCGGAGATACGGAGCAAAGAGTGCAGAAAATAGAAATCGAATTTTTGAGAGAACGGAGCATCCGATTTGAATGATCTAAAAAACATTCAATTAGTAATGATTGGGAGAAGTGTTTATTAGATTTTGGCAAATGCAGGCCCAGCCATTTTGAAGATACGGTAAAATATGTAAAAATGGCAATTTTTGAGAGAACTAAGCGTCCGATTTAAATGATTCAAAGAACTTTCTGCTTGTCTTAACAAAATAATTGATTTTGGAAAAAAAAATTTTGTTCCATTTTTTTTTTTTAGTTTTTTTTTAGTTTTTTGTATATCGAAAATATTTCAGATTTTATTTTTAATTCTGACTATAGTTCTAATGTACTTTACAAATAATTTCAACTCTGCAATTCAGTTTATATAATTCTTATAAATATTAGACAATGTTACAATATTTATAATAATCTATTTGAAAACATTCAGTATTCCTCGAACATTTCGTTACAGTACGAGAAGTTCCAGAATTTGCCTTAAGGCACGATGCCATAATTGCCTCAAGACAGAATTCCACTTACAGCTAGTTTATATTAAGTTTATTGCATATTTTAACTCAGAATTTACAACACTTACATAATATATAGTTAAAGTTACAAAACTATAAAATCTAAATTTCTAATTCAGTATTGTGCTCTTTTATTTTGATATCATGGCAAACTTTGTTTACCAAATTGAAAGCATTAAATTACTTTCGGTTTGCTTTAATGTATCTGAAACAGGTTAGAAACAGTTTGAACAAATCATGAATTGATAATATTGATTTGAAACTTTTGTAGCATTACCCCTAATCCATGCATCGTAAACACATCGTAAACCGTGCTCAAAACCAAAAGACTAGTAATAAAAACAAATATTTTCGTTAAAAATTTTACCATGTGGTCTTTCATCTCGTGTGATATAGGCTTCGCCTGATTTATGGTCACGACAAGTTACACATCATTTGCCTTCTATTTTAAAAATACTATATACATAAATTGTTTCTTAGATAATGGTGGTGGATTTTTTACCCGCGGACCTTTAAGCTCCGCCTTACTCTGATGTCTTAATAATACATTTTTTTCACTTCAGACAGTCCAGATAAAAGAAAAACCATCGAAAAAAATCCAGTTGGAAGGACCTAGTATCGTATTTGAATCTCGTATCAGTGAATTGGAAGCACAACTGACTCAATATAAAATTGACTTGAAAAAACTGCAAGACGAAAACGAATCTTTAAAGAAAAAAGAATGTGTGGATTGTTACCATAGTGACCCAAGTTGCAAAGAAGGATATAGAAAACAGATAGATAATTTGCAAAGGTTAGTACATAAGATATTTTTTTATTAAATTCATTAAATGAAAAAATTGACGGCAACGTGGCCACTTATCCTTTTTTTTTAATTTTTATTTGTCCTCGCTTACTCTGAGCATTAGCCACCTACAACATTTTTATTTATTTACATTCTATACCAATTTTATATCATATTTAATCTATATGTATCCTACTCCTAATACAATTCAGCGGTTCGAATTCTGTAATTCCTATTTTTCTTATTTTTTATTCAATTTCTACTTAACAAATACAATTTTTAACTTCCCGCAGGGCAAGTTATAGTAATCGCAAAAAATCGAAGATGCAAATTTTTATATATCTTTACGTTTCAAAGGTTTCTGAATATTTTGGCATACCTTAGAAAAAATGGATGTATGTGTGTGGGTGTGTGTGAGGATACAAATTTTCGTCGACGATTTCGGGTACACGGATGAAGCAATTTGAATAATTCAAAAAACACTCGATTCGTATTGATAAGGAGACGTGCTGATTAGTTTTTTGCGAAGGCAGGTCTAGCCGTTCCGAAGATATGGGACAAAAAGTGCCAAAAACGGTAACTTAGTTTTTAAGAGAACGGAGCGTCCGATTTGAATAATTCAAAAAACATTTTACTTGTATTAACAAGATGAAGATGAAGAACTGATCAAATTTTCATGAAGGCAGGTTTAACGGTTTCGGAGATCTAGTAAAAAAAGTAAATAAAAATGCCATTTGGCGGTCTAAAATGATCATTAGACATATGCACATCAAATTATCAGATATTTTATAGAGATTTTAACAATAAGTACAAATTTTGTTTACATTCCTATGGGTTACGTACCAATGTTTGTCCGTTAGACGGCGACGCGGCGCTTACGCGCTTCGATTTTTCGCCTCTATGCAGTTAAGGCAGTACGATTGCTTTGAAGGAAATGTTCAGAATTTCCAAAATATTTCAAAATAAATTGTTCTTCAAAAAGTCTTTTTTTTTTCAAAAAAGTAAATTTTGTCAAAAATTTATAGTTTCTCTCAAAATTTATTACTTTAAAGTAATTTTTTTTCAAAAATGTTAATCTTTTTAAAAAAAAATAACTTTTGGTACGGGAAGTTCCAGCAATTTGCCTTAAGGCACGATGCCATGCGCCCCACTAGTCATTTAATTTCAAATTAACTACACATTTTTTTCATAAATTCTAATTGTAAGTCAATGACAGGAAACAAAACAAAATATTGTGACATTCATAATACTGAGAAATATTAAATTTATTAAATTTGCAAATAACTTGCAGGAATTTTATGATTTTGGACTAAAAATTTGAATAGAAACATTCCTGTGTGAGTACGTAATAGAGAAATACTCCCCTACGGGGGAATTAATAACTTTTACTTGAAAATGTCAAAAATTTTAAATACGGATACCGATCAGATGGATTTAGAATGCTCCCCAGTCAAACCGAAAAAGGTCTATACGAGTGCTAACAAGTATAAGAGGTCTAATACAGATATTGTTGAAGAAGATTCTTTACATCAGAAAAATGACTCAATTTCCCTAAATGAATTTAATCAAGAAGCAACCACCAGTAAGGATTCAGAATGGTTTGAAGTAAGAAACAAAAAATTCAAAAGAAATTTAAATGAAGAATCAACATGCAAAAAAACATCTTCAAATTCGAACTACTGGCTAAACCCAACTCCCACAAGCAATATATATGAAGTTTTAGCTAATCCTAATACCGAAGACTCGAGTGATAAATGCAGCCCAGTTAACAGACCGCCGCCAATTTTTATACATGAGGTACGTGATATCAAACCATTAGCTCAACTCTTAGAATGTGAAGCAAAAAATCTTTATCAAATAAAAGTTATTGACGAAACTAGGGTTAGAGTTAATCTTGATAATGCTAAACTTTACAATAAAATTCTCAAACTTCTGAAAGAGAGGGGTACTCAAATGCATTCTTTCCAGGAGAAATGTAAAAGAACGTTCAAAATAGTGGTTAAAAACCTACATTTCAGCACGGATACAGATATGCTCAAAAATGAAATACAACAGTTAGGTCACAAAGTCGTTCGTATTGAGAACATTAAAAGCAGAATCTCAAAATTCCCTCTGAACATGTTTTTAATTGAGCTTGAACAACAGCCTAATAATAAAGATTTTTATAAAATTGATTTTTTATATAAAACTAAAGTGGAAATAGAGGCAAAGAGGTTCTCTAGAGAAATTGTTCAGTGCACTCGCTGCCAAAGGTATGGTCATACCAGAAATTATTGCCACCGCACCCCCAGATGCGTTAAATGCGCTCAAGATCACTTGACAGAAAAATGCAAGTGGGAAAAAAAGGTCGACCAAGTGAAGTGTGTCCTTTGTAATGAAAATCACCCTGCTAACTATAAAGGCTGTCACGTCTATAAAGAATATATTGAAAAAAAAAAACACTTCATTACGTCAGAAAACAAGTAATGTGCAAAATTTAAAACCAAATGCTACTTTAAGACCGGGCGTAACTTACTCCAATATTACTAGAAACAACACAACTTTACCTACTGACTCAACGAACTCAATAAACAATAGTAACTCTGAAAACAATACTAACAATAAATCTAATGACTTAACAGAACTTAAAAACATGATTAAAATATTGACAGAACAAATGGGCATAATGCTTAATTTACTAACAACAATTTTATCTAATAAAAAATAATTATGTCTATGCAACTAACAATTTGCATATGGAACTCGAACGGCTTGAGCAATCATGTCCATGAACTCAAACAATTTTTAACTACCAATGACGTAGACATTATGCTAATTTCCGAGACGCATTTTACCGAGACAAATCACAATATTCGTTTTCCTAATTATCACACATATACCACAAATCACCCGGACGACAGACCTCACGGTGGCACTGCCATTATCATAAAGTCAAACATAAGACATTACGAGACAGAACCTTTTTATACTGACTACATACAATCGACAAATGTTTTAATTGACCTAATGACTCACAAAATTACAGTATCGGCAATCTATTGTCCGCCAAGGCACATTATTACTGAAAATCAGTTTACAACTTTTTTTACCAGCCTTGGAAATTTGTTTATTGCGGGAGGTGATTATAACGCAAAGCACACATTTTGGGGATCTAGACTAATAACACCTAGAGGCCGTCAATTGTATAATACAATAAATAATAATAATCTTCGGACATTTTCTACGGGTGAGCCCACATACTGGCCAACTGATTTGAACAAAATTCCAGACCTCCTCGATTTTTTTGTAGCCAAAAATATTAAAAACGAGAGTGTTGAAATAAATTCAAGTCTGGATCTCAGTTCTGATCATTCACCAGTAATTCTTAAATACTCCACTAATACTCCAACCAAAGTCATGAGTTCGCTTACAAACAAATTTACCGATTGGCTTCTTTTCCAAGAATACATCGAAGACACCATTAACTGTAATATTCCATTAAAAAGTGAGAATGATTTGAATATCGGTATCAACAACTTCACAAATACATTAATTGCAGCAGCTAAAATATCGACTCCTATTCTAAATCACAATCACAGTCACTCTGTGCCCATAGATATTAAAAAATCATTGCACAGAAAAGGAAATTAAGAAGAATTTGGCAAATAACTAGATCACCGGAAGATAAAAGAAAATTTAACAGTGCATGCAGAGACCTGAAAAATTTAATAATAAATTATAAAAATGTTTCTTTTGAAAACTACTTACATAATCTTTCTGCAAGTAGTGAAACAAATTATTCTCTTTGGAAAGCAACCAAAAAATTGAAAAGACCAATTGTACCAATTCCTCCTTTAAGAAAAACAGACGGTTCATGGGCAAGAAGTCCAGAAGAAAAAACTAATGCATTCGCCGAACACCTGCGCCTCACATTTCAGCCATTTTCACGTAAATGCAACTCTAATGATGAACAATTCATTTATGATTTTCTTCAGGATTCACCGTCGCTAGTGACTCATGATGTTAATCGTTTTACTGCGGCTGAAGTAACCCAAGAAATTGCAAAAGCAAATTCTAGAAAATCACCTGGACCAGACCGGATTTCTATTAAAATGCTTAAAGAACTTCCAAGAAAAGCTATTAGAATGCTCACAATAATATATAACTCTATACTGAGAATGAAAACTTTTCCGCAGTCTTGGAAAAGAGCTAAAATAATCCTTATAGTGAAACCAGGTAAAGACCCTTATCTATTATCTTCCTACCGGCCGATAAGTTTATTGTCTTGCATATCGAAAATATTTGAAAAGCTAATTCTTCAACGGATTAAAATAATCCTACAAGAACAAAGTTTTATTCCGAACCATCAATTTGGGTTTCGCGACAAACATTCAACAATTGAGCAAGTTCACAGAATAATAAACGTAATTAACAATGCGCTGCATAATAAAGAGTACTGTTCTGCGGCTTTTTTGGATCTCAAGCAGGCATTTGACAAAGTATGGCATACCGGATTAATGTATAAAGTTAAAAGATGTTTACCAGATTCTTTATTCCTATTAATAAAATCCTATTTACAAAATAGAAACTTTTTTGTCAGCATCGCCGATACGGACTCAAATATTACCGAAATTAATTCTGGAGTGCCTCAAGGGAGTGTCCTCGCCCCAACACTATTTTTAATTTTTACAGCTGATTTTCCAACTTCAACTGACACGAGTTTAGCCACATTTGCTGATGATACGTGCATCATCGCCACAAACAAAGATCCGACTGCAGCTTCCAACAGTCTTCAGCACCATCTCAGCTTAGCTGAGAAATGGTTTTCGTTGTGGAGGATAGAAGTAAATAGCACAAAATCAGTCCATATAACTTTCACGCTTCGCACCCAAACTTGCCCAGCAGTTGTACTCAACGATGAAATTATTCCGTCCAAAGAATCAATAAAGTATCTCGGCATTCACTTAGATAGGAAACTCAACTGGAAAGTACACATAAAGAACAAAAAACAACAAATAGATCTAATCTTCAAAAATTATTATTGGCTCTTAAACAGAAAATCAGAATTATCAACTTACAACAAATTACTTATATATAAGGCTGTGATCAAACCCGTGTGGACCTACGGATTACAACTTTGGGGTACTGCTAAAAAGAGCAATTTAAACATAATACAACGAGCACAAAACAAATTCCTGCGGCAAATATTAAACGCTCCTCACTACACGCCAACATGGATTCTCCACAAAGACACGGGTATACCTACAATTCAAGAACATATATCAATGTTTGCCTGTAATTATAAGAATAGAATTGACGCACATCCAAACCAACTAGCATGCAACTTATACCAGGAAGGCCAGCCGACCAGGCTCAAAAGGAAAATACCTCGAGATTTATTATAGTTTATTTTTATATTTAATTTTTTTTTTCTCTATATTGTCTTTAGTTTTTTCTTTTTTATATATTAACTATAGTAGATACACCACTGGGAGTATGTACTAATTTGTAAACAACCAATTGTAAACACTTGTCAGCATTCTCTGCTAAATATAATTATTTTTATAGATTGCAGAATAAAAATAAAATAAAAAAAAAAAAAAAAATGACAGGATTTGATCCAAAGATCCCTGTCGTGTGAATCGAACACACTACCAAATGAGCTATGCTCGCCACAGCCACTTGTTCTTGAAACTGATCTGATTAATTATTGTGATCACACAATGATTTGGGCCTATTGTTTAACTTTCCGAAAAAAGTTCACGTTTTCGCGAAAAAATCCGATTTAATTATAATTTTGACGATTCAAGTCAATCTGAATTGAATAAAAAATTGGAAAAAGTATGTGTGTATGAGTAATATGTGAGCCCATATTTAACTTTCCGTATAAGTTTCGGTAAGTTACAGCAATCGCAAATGAAAATGTTTATATAACTTTACGTTTTAAACGTTTCTGAATATTTTGGCATTCCTTAGAAAAAATTGATGTATGTGTGTGTGTGTGTGTATGTGTGTGCGTGTGTATGTGTATGTATATGCGGATACAAATTTTCATCGACGATTTCGGGAACACCGATCAACCGATTTGAATAATTCAAAAAACATTCGATTCGTATTGATAAGGAGACGTGCTGATTAGTTTTTGGAAAAGTTAGGTTCAGCCGTACCGAAGATACGAGAAAAAAGTGCCAAAAAGGGTAATTAAATTTATTTCTATTAACGAAATGTAGATCTGATAAAATATTTGAAAAGGCAGGTCTAGCGGTTTTGGAGATCAGATAAAAAGTGAAGAAAATGGCATTTGGCGGACAAAAATGATCATTAGACATAAGCTTATCATCAATTCATCACATAATCATGAATATTTTAAATAATAAGAACAAATTTTGTTCACATTTTTAGGGGTTCCGTATCAATGTTTATCCGTTATACTGCGACGTGGTCCCACGCGCTTCGATATTTCGTTTCTACGCAGCGTTGATTAGTTTTGGTAAAGATCGGGTGCGCCGTTTTTTCGTAGTAAAATGTTGAAAAAAAAGGACTATTTTATTGAAGATTTGTATAATGAAGATTTCGTAGTCTGAAATAACATACTAAAATATTGTCGGCCTATGATAAGCGGTTGAATTTTAAATATACATCAAAGTTTAGAATTTCGCTGTTAGCTTGAGCGATTCTAATCAGAATCTATGCCGAAGCAGTTGTAAGTTCTGTTATGTTTCGTAAGTAACTACTGATTACAGTATACGTCTATACTCAAATAAAATACATTTTAGAATCCGAAGTGAATTAATTGAATTGAACAAATTAATTTAATTTCTTCAATTACAGATATTATAAACATGTTTCAGAGATATAAATTAAAAATAATTTTTAATTAAAACGTAAGTTTTATTTTTGAAATAAACAGCTTTACATTAATTTTATATTATTTACATCGAGATGTTCATGCACTTGCCTTAAGATGAAATGCAACTTACAACTACAGTTCTTTCTAAAGAAATAATAATACAAAAAAACTAAAGAAATAATAATACAAAATAGATGTCAATAATTTATATTAAAAATAGTTAACAGAAGAAATAGAACTAACAAAATCAAACAAGCATTTTAATTAAAATACTTATTAAAAATATTGAAATTAATTTCACAGATTTTCAAAAATTCATATTTCAACATCAACAAACCACTGCAATAAATAAAATCATACATCATTAATTCAACAATACAATCTTCATTAAAAACATACAACAAACGCATTCAAATAAAATTAATTCCTTTTCCTTTTCCTCCCTTTGTTCTTCTGAAGTTTGCTTTTAAGATGGTTAAGGTTCAAGTTAACAGAAAATCTAAATAAACTATCCATATATTGCTGAATATCTATACAATTTATATCAAGAAACTCTAAACCATTTTCCGACACAAGCTTATCATCTTCATGATCATCAAAGATTGATAAGTCACGTTTTTGTTCAATTTTTTTACTTATTGCTTCATTTTTCGCCTTCAACATCATTTGCTTTTCGGACAAAACAAATGACTCCTGATCAGAAGAGGAATCTGAAGATGAAGAAATGTTTAGTCTCCTTAACAATACTGAACATGGACGCAGGTTCAATCCACTCGTTGATGGAAAAGAATAACTTGATGCTTGATTTTCACTTTCTTCTCTAATTGGCTCCCCGGAAGAGGAATCTGAAGGTGAAGAAATGCATGGTCTTCTTATAGGCAGGTTCAAACCACTTGTAGATGGACTAAGTTCACTTGCTGCAAGGTCTTCACTTGTTCCTTCCATGTAATCACTTGTCTCTAGAAGTTGTGAATGCAAGTTTTCTACTTCTGATATTATCAATGCACCAGGTTCAACCGGAAGAAAACGTGCCTCAGGATTAATTGTAATGCTATCAGATGAACTGTCTGTCTCCTTCGACGAGGCATAATGTTGTGGTAAACCATGTGCCAAATAATATTCTTCGTCCCTAGATTCCATATCTACTTCTGCAAATATGCTACCAGGCATTTCATTTACTTCTGTTTCTGGTATCGGATATGTTTTGGTCGTATTTGAACTAGGAATGTCTTGACTGTCATCTGAACATATCTCAATATTGGAGATAATGTGCACCTCATTGGATTCTACATTGAACTGGACTTGCCTTACGATTTTAGCAAGGGCATGTTCTTTTCACAGGGATCTTTGGTTTGTCTATTTGATTCTGTGTAGTTTTAGCTAAGTATACTGCAGGTGAAGATTGTGAAGATTTTGATGATGAAGATTGATTAGCATCGATTGCGCTGGTGTTAATATCTGATATGTTCTGAAAATATGAATCTTTACTTATGTTGGTGTTTGGTGAAGTGTTTTCATCAGAGGATTTATCAACTGCTAATTGTTCAGCAACATTAGTTACCTCCAGGGGCGGTGATGTTTCTACAGCATTTTGTTTTTTTATATATTCGAGCCCTGTGATAAAGTGGTGTTGATGTTACTAAGGTCACCAGATAAAATATTTGGATTGCTGCGGGATTCAGCCACAATATTGTCCTGACTCATCACATTGTCTCCTCTGTATAGGTTTTTCTGATACTCATCTAAATATCGTTGCGATTCAAATGAATGATGAAGCACAATATCTTGTACTAAATTGTTTGGCTGATCACCCTCATTAACTAGTTTATTCAATGATGAATTTTCTATTGGCATTATGTTAGTGTTTTCAGAATTCTCTATAGGTGTTAAATTACCATTTTCATCATCTCTAGTTTTTTGTGTGCTTGTAGCTAATGGATTAAACGATTCTTGAGTATCAGTGTACAAATGTTCAATATTTTTAGGAGGATCAGCCACAAGTGCGATTGAATTATGGCTCTCGTTTTCTGAACTCCCTGATAAAGCACCAGCTAGAGATAATCTTTGTGCATTCTGCAGATAAGTCGAATCTAAACTCAAATTAGTTCTAGAAATCAATAGAAGGTTCATTAATAAATCTGTTTTTGGGTTTGACTCATTGCAATCCATTAAATTTTGGGTTTGATTATTTTTAAAATGTTATTTAAAGCTGTTGAAGTAGTGTTGTCTGAGTATCGAACAACATGTACACCTAGTTTTTGCAAAGTATATATATCTAATAAAGAATAAAAAGGTGATACTAGAATGTGGTGCATTTGATCATCTTTGTAACGTCTGAAAATGAAAAGAAAAACTGATAATTGATGAT
The DNA here is from genome assembly GCF_003426905.1 of Ctenocephalides felis. Lineage (NCBI taxonomy): Eukaryota > Metazoa > Arthropoda > Insecta > Siphonaptera > Pulicidae > Ctenocephalides > Ctenocephalides felis. The sequence continues at coordinate 23,266,026 of NW_020539724.1, read as the reverse complement.
AATTTTATAATATTGAATAATAATTATATCAAAATACCTGAAACATGTTTCAAGGTCTTTGCAAGTATTAGATTCAACTATTCTTAAATTTACATTTTTTTCTTTTGTAAAGTTTGTATCTTTCTTCAGCAATTTCAAAAGGTTTAATCGTTTACTGCCAATGTGTATAGTATGGCCCTTTATTGCAATTTTGACTAACAAGTCTTCCATCCCTAAAGTTTCTAAGGACACAACAGATTTTCTGGAACTAAAATAAAGAACAATATACAAATTTATATTCCTAACACATTTGATTTATAATTGTTTTAAATCTTACCTAAATATATTGATTATTTGTTCAACAACCAGATCAATATCGATTTCAATAGGCAGCTCTAAAAGTGGACTATCAATAAAAATTGTGTCAATAATATTAGTGTTTCCCAAATGTGTTATATATGGATTTGTGAATACACTTGGAGACATCAAAGTACCATCCATATACAAACACTCAGTACCATCAACTGAAATGAATTGATTTAATTAAGATTTAAAAAATCAAGTTTGTTTAGTTCACATATTCTCAAAGCTAATCAAAAATATGCCCACAAGATGTAACTTTAAAATGCGTTTTTCTCGAAACCGTCTTTTTCAATATGATACCCACAAATTCTTAATTTCTACTCGAGTGATTTGTTTGATATTTGTACAGAGACTTCTTTATAGACTTCAGTATGAAGTCACTCCTTAATTCCGAATTTTAATATTTTTAAGAAATTGGAGAATATCAAGAAAAGTTATAAAAAAAATATTTTACTTTTAGACAGTCTCTCTCGTCATTTTTGTGAAAAACAAAACAGTTCTTTTAACTTGTTATATGATTGCAAAATCATTCTAGATTGATAATAAATATTTTTTTCTTTGGAGGGCTTTGGACTTCTTCTTTGGACTATTTGGAGGGCTAAAATCATGGGCATGGTCAGGTGCCAATTGTTTGAGACCCGCCACTTCTTTTTTATATTAATTAAAACATTAATTAAGAACTGGTAAAAAGAAATGATATGAAGAATATTTTTTGCCTTTTATCACAGCCGTTCAAACATCGCATAAAATTCATGACTTTAGACCAGAATACCCCCTTAAATCGGGACATGAAATTTAAAAACGCAAAATGACAATTACTTACAAGAAAAGTGATATATAACTTTTCCTGTACACGTATCAGGATCTATGGCAGTCACTGTAAACTCAAAATCAGCAACAGATATTTTTTTCGGTTCACCAAATGTTAAAGGGTTTAACAAATTTCTTTTTACCTGAAAATAGAAACAGAAGCAAAAACAATATAAATGTTAAGACTCCAAATTATGCATAGCTGGTTTGCTATTTCACTCCTTTTAAATATTACTACACTTCAAAATTAGTTATTTTATTAACTCGAGAGTGATGTGAAATTATTATTTGATTACAGACAATTGATTAATGTTAATTAATTTATTAAACACTTGATACATAAAATACTATAAAATTACATCAGGTAGCTTTAAGTTCCTGCTCTGATGGTTCAACAAACACTGACTAATGATAAATATAAAATATAAAGAATATAGATACATTTGTTCGTTCGCACCTCTACATTCACAAAACTTTGTGTAGATGGTAATAAGTAACAAGAGTTGATTTCTTCTAAATTTTCTTTCGGATAAACAGGATGATCAATTTATCTGTTATCAATTAAAAGTTACTTACTGAATGTCTTGTCAAATTTGACAAGAATTTTAAGTTCACATTTGTGGAATAAATTGGATGTGTCCATTGCTCATTCAGTTGTTCAGGAGTTTTGCAAGGCAATTTACTCATAAAATAGCAACATTCTGAAACCTGTAATAAAAACAATAAGTTATAAACGAATTAATACATAGTTTATTAATTTAGGTTATGTTATGCAAGTTTCTTGTATCTTGGTGAAATTAAAGATGACAAGCCTAAAAATTAATGTCAAAATCTAAATAGTTGATAAAATTGCTTGGAAAATCAAAATTCATACGAATTACTTTAATTGCTGTTAAATATTTATATGACAAATAATGTATACACATTAAATCAAAACGGAGGGAAAACAATTTATTTACTTGACATTTCTCCCAACGGTCAACGTAAATTTTTTCATGTAATTTTCTGCCTTCCATTACTTAATAATCACATAAGTAATCTTCTTATTATCGGTATTAAAAATATAATCAAACGTTTAAGTGAACATTTAAAAATACGATTAAAAGTGAATTAATAAAATGCGAATTGTTTTGAAAACATGAATTAAAATCTTGTGTTCTAACGCCATAGATACAAACAAAAACACAATTAGACGTGCCTGTCTAGTCTTGC
>NW_020539724.1:23199705-23262662 GCF_003426905.1 Ctenocephalides felis | reverse complement strand
TAAGGGGCATCTGCTTTGAAAATACTATTTTCAATAAAATAAACCAAACGTTTTTATTTCAATTAAATAGCAATCAGAATACATAATTGAACTTAAAATATTTAAGAAAGTAAATGTTTAAATGAAAGAATTACATTGAATTATTTATCCATCTATTTATCAACATCTTATTTTCATCCTAGGTTGATCAACTAGGTGGTGATTTAAGTAATCAATGGGAAACAGCAAATAAACTTCAATTGGAGTTAGAAAGACAGCGCCGAATAGAGTCCGATTATAAACGTGAAATAACATCCAGAAATCATCAGATTGATGATTTGAAAAACTGAACTTCGAAATAAAACAGGTACTTTGGATTTTTGTTCATGAAATAAAAAAATTTCACTAATGAATATCATTTTTATAGCTTCTCTGCCATCTGATCTTGCCCAGTGCAATGCTGAGAAACAATCTTTGGAAGAAAGAAATTGCTCGTTGAGGTAATTATGTTTTGGGTCTACATTATATTTTGAAACCCAAATGCAAATTAATATTTGCTACTTTCTAAATTGGTATTTATTTAAGAGCATTGGTTTAGTTGGATTCTTTTATCTCTCCCACATGCATACTCAAAAAGCTGGTTGAATATAACTTAGCATAGCTGGGCATTAACTCGTTAATCCGTTAATCGTTAATTAACGAAGTTAACATTTTGATTAACGGATTAACTTTTAAGTTAACTTTTAAAAGTGTTAACGGACACGTTAACTTCCGTTAAAATGCAAGAAATCCGTTAATCGTTAATCCAATGCCTACTATTTACCGCACGGCACAGCTTTAGCCAATGCCTTATTAAACGGCATAGAGAAAAGATTAGGACTACTCCTGAATGATGAACAGTGCCAACTTGCCGCGGCATTTCACCCAAAGTTTCGGTTAATGTGGCTGGAAACGTATGACAGCAGTAGAGAGGAATGCAGAAACTATAAACTATTGGACAAAAAATTATTTTTTTTTGAAAAAAAAATGTTTCTTTATTTTGACATATTTTGGAAGATCTGAACTTTTTTTCAAAGCAATTTTACTGCTTAGTACTGCATAGAGACAAAAATATAAAAGCGCGTAAGCGCCGCGTCGCTGTTTAAAGGATAAACATTGTACGGAACCCATAGGAATGTAAATAAAATTTATACTTATTGTTAAAATCTCTATAAAATATCTGATAATTGATGTGCATATGTCTAATGATCATTTGACCGCCAAATGGCATTTTTTTTTACTTTTTTCATTAGATCTCCGAAACCGCTAGACCTGCCTTCATGAAAAATTGATCAGTTCTTCATAATTGTCAATACAAGTAAAATGTTTTTTGAATTATTAAAATCGGACGCTCCGTTCTCTTAAAAACTGAGTTACGTTTTTGGCTCAATTTTGCCCCATATCTTCGGAACGGCTAGACCTGCTTTTGCCAAAAACTAATCAGGCACGTCTTCTTATCAATACGAATCGAATGTTTTTGAATTATTCAAATCGGTTGATCCGTGTTCCCGAAATCGTCGACGAAAATTTGTATCCGAATACCAATACATACACACACACACACACATCCATTTTTTCTAAGGTATGCCAAAATATTCAGAAACCTTTGAAACGTCGAGAAATGCAAAGTTTTCATTTTCGATTTTTTGCGATTACTATAACTTGCCTACGGGAAGTTAAAAAAAAACTCTTTCCCTTTATTTAGAAAAAAATTCTTGTAAAAAACAATATGCAATCATAAAAACGGAAAGTTGACCAATAGCGTTATCACGGTATGTGATAATTGTGCCATTTTCCTTATACAGACGGAAGTGTGCATAAAACGCGCGAGGGGTTAAATTACACATTTGAATTATACAAGTATTTTGTTTTATTCATAACCTGTTAAGTTCCAGAACCTAAACTAATAAGTTTTTTAAGTTCACTAACGCAACGATATAAAATGTAATTTACACATATTAACGGATTAACGATTAACGTTAACTTGCGTTAATTCTTCCGAATGTAACGCTTTAACGTTTAACGAAGTTAACTTTTTTTGTAGCGGATTAACGATTAACGAAGTTAACTATTTGATTAACGGTGCCCAGCTATGTAACTTAGAAATAACAATTCATCTTATAATACAATTTAATGACTTTCAAGTAATATCAAGTATTACATTCAGGCATTATAAACTAAGTAAAGGAATTCAAAACCAAAAAAAACTAACAACGATAAAAAACCTTTGCTATGCAATATTGTTGCACGGTCATCATTTCCTGATAGCGACGTCGAAGAATTAAGGTGATGAGTCATCACCTTAATCACTGATGACTAGTTATAAATCTTTTGCCTTCTACTTTAAAATAGTATCGTTAAAAAATTCCATACTTCACTTGCTTTTGAGAAAATAATAGTGGGCAGATCATTAGGCCCCGCTCTACCTTATCGCTCTGAAGGTGCTGATATCCTAGTAAGTTTAGTTGCCTTACTTTGATTATTATTAATATAAAATTTTATTCAAAAAGATTATCTCTGGAGAGAGCTGACCGAAATTCCAAATCAGAAATGTCTCGTCTTAACTCCGAGATAACATCATTGCGCCAGAGATTGGACAGATCGGATGCTGATTTGCTTCAGGCGAGGAGGGAAAACCTGAGATTGTCAGAACAGTTGGCAAATTTGCAAAAAGAGGTATGAATTATTAATAACAATTGAAAAGTTGAAGATATATCAAAAAGTTCTGTGCCCTAAGCTCAGCAAACTAAAGTGGTACAGTGATAAATGGCTATTTAAATGTTTTTATTGGACTTCCGAAACCGCTGGACCTGCCAAAAATTAATCAATTCTTCATACTTTCAATACCAGTGAAATGTTTTTTGAATCATTCTAATCGAATTTATGCACTTTTTGTTCCGTGCCTTCGAAAGGCTAAATCTACCTCTGCCAAAAACTAATCAGCACATCTCCCAGTCAATAGGAATCAATAGTTACCGAAATCGTGGACGAAAAATTGTATCCGCACATACACGATATTAGTTTTTCTACGGTATGCCAAAATGTTCAGTAACCTTTGAACTATGCAAAATTTTAGATATTTTACAATCATCATTACTCTACAAGAAGTTAATAAGTAACAATAATTTTGAAGGCAAATAAAATAATAGATAAACGTTATAAAAGTTGAATGATTTGTTTTTTCATATTTAACATGTTCGTGGACTTGAATGTTATAGCATTTATCGTATATAACGATTAAAATATGATATATATCATATTTTTCGCAATACCCTCCGTTATAGTTATCAGATTTTGATAAAATTTCGGATAACAACCAATTTGAAAATTAAATGACTTAATTTTTGTCTTGTTGAAACTTTAACTGTCCGCAAAAGTTGAAATTAATCGGTAGAAGACAGAGTATTATAATTACACCTGTAAATCCATACATCAATTACAGATTCGCAAATTATCGATAACATTTGTTATAAGAAATTTGCCATAGCCCACGGTATTTCACGTGGTCTCGGCGGGGTATTGGTAAAAGTTTTCAACTAGCAATAATCGCACCTCGGATAAACCTCATTGGTTACGATATCGCCACTGCGCAAAGCTAACGAACAGAACGGACCGTGTTTCTTATATCATCATACGAGCTGTATTTCGCAGCGCGAGTTTTGTTCTCATTGTGCAGGTTTGCATCGCATCTTGCTGGAACTTATCGTACTGTAACTTAGAATTTTCAAAAGCTTTAAAATTTTGAAAAATTAAACAATTTGAGAAATTACAATTTTTAACTTCCCGCATGGTAAGTTATAGTAATCGCAAAAAATCGAAAATGATAATTTTTATATATTTTTACGTTTGAAAGTTTTCTGAATATTTTGGCATGCCTTAGGAAAAAAGGATGTATGTGTGTGTGCGGATACAAATTTTCGTCGTCGATTTCCGATCAACCGATTTGAATAAATCTAAAACATTTGATTAGTATGGATAAGGTCTAACCGTTCCGAAGATACGGGGAAAAAATAGCTAAAAACGGTAACTCAGTTTTTAAGAGAACGGAGCGTCCGGTTTTAATAACTCAAAAACCATTTTACTTGTATTGACAAGATGAAGAACTGATTAAATTTTTGGAAAGGCTGGTCGAGCGGTTTCGGAGATCTAGTAAAGAAAAGTAAAAAAAATTGCCATTTGGCGGTCAAAAATTATCATTAGACACATGCACATCAAATTATCAGATATTTTATAGAGATTTTAATAATGCCTATCAATTTTGCTTACTTTTCTATGGGTTCCGTAACGTCCTTTGTACGATAGACGGCGACGCGGCGCTTACGCGCTTTGAAATTTCGTCTCTATGCAGCTAAAGCAGTGCGATTGCTTTGAAAAAAAGTTCAAAATTTTCAAAATATTTCAGAATAAAAAAAACATTTTTTCAAAAGCTTTTTTATCCAAAAACTCAATTCTTTTTTAAAAGTTAAAATTTCTCAAAAATCTAATTTAATTATTGGTACGGAAAGTTCCAGCAATTTGCCTTAAGGCACGATGCTATACACCATTTGTTTTATTTTAAGTATTATATATAACATATGTTTGTATTATTGTTTGACTTTGTAACTAATAACTAAATAAAAGTTGATTTCATATTGAATTGTAAATAGTAGTTGGTACAGCCATGATACAACCAAGGCTATAGATATATTGAAAGCACTTTTTAAAAAACGTAAAAATGCCTATTTTAATAAATAAAATGTAATTGTTAATAAGAATCCAAGTAAATCTAGAATAACAAATGGCAAAGATTTTCTTCTATCTTAAATACACTAAACATTATAGCATTCTTAGGACTTAGGAGGTACGACTTGGGCAACCTTATTCTAATAAATATTTAAGCAATAAATGCAGAAATTTAACAAGATTTGAAGAATTATAATCTTATTATTTCATGTTTTATTATTAATCAAATATTTTTATCAAAAAATTTACCTTTCAGGTAACTCTTGGTTCTCTAACTGCAAGTGATGAAAATCCTAAAAAGGATTTATCACTCATGATCCACGACATGGAGAATAAGCACAGTAAGTTTTTTTTTATTTTATCATAAATGTATGCTATATGTTATATTATATACTAAAAGTAATTATTTTCTCGTAAACTATCACAAATTTTATATTATCTGCCTGTATCTACTTCACGTATGAGTATCATGGTAAGCTATTGATATGTGTATTCATATTATTAGTTTTGATTTTTATTGATATACATGTTAACATATGTGTAATGAAAAATACAGTTGTTAAAATATGCTGAACTGATAATTATGATTTTTGTCCATTATTTAATTGATATTGCCTGTTGAACAAGTCCACATACATTGGATTGAAAAAAATGGTCATTGCAGATCGAAATTTGAAATACTAATTTATTAATTTAACTTTCTAAATGTTTGGCGTGAATTTGTAAGCTTTGATGATAAATAATTGAACAATCTAGTACTTACTTTCGTAGCTATGGTTTTTCTCTATTTTAACTAAATATCGCAATTTACAATTGTTTTTTTTATCAATAGTATTTCTGAATCAATTTATTTATAATTGATCAAATATCGCTGAAAAGATGTATGTGGCAATTATGGCAATCAATATTTTTTTATAATTTACTTCATATTGACTTACAAAAAATCAATGAGCATCAGGGCCACCAATGAAGTTTTTGTTTATCGCATTTAGTTGCTTCATTTAAAAACATACTTACTTAATTGATTTTTTTTTATTATTTATATTTTTTCTTTTCGACAGTTAATAATGAAATATAAAATATTAAGTGACGAATCTAAATTGACTGCTTATTTTCTACAAGAACGGTCTCATGCATGTCAATAGTTTATCCATGATCAATACGGAACCCAATATAAAATGCAACTTAGAATACCCAAAATTTATTACTGTTTTCTCTTGTTATTCATAATAACAGACTATCAACTGCAATAAATTTCAAAAATGTTTAGTTTTCCATTAAATATCGGTTTTCAGAAGCAATCATTTGTTTTTTGCGTGTTTTTTGCAGTGTCGACCGTACAAGAATTAGAGAGTTTGGTTCAGAACCAATCTAAGGTCATGGATAAACTAACCGACGAATGCAAAACACTTACGCGAAAATTGGAAGAGTCCTCGAATAGACACAAGTGGGTCAACTCATTATTTATTTTGATCATATCGTTTTGCTTTGCATTTTTATATTTTATAGTCAGTAGATATGTATTTGTAGTTATTTAGAACTATTGACTTATTCTACCTATCAATTCCTATGTCTATCCATAATTGGTAGTTGGTCGTACAATAGCAGGTCGAACTTATTATTCGTGAAGCATATTATTTACTACTTGCCCTTACTTTAAAATTTTTCCATCCATATATTTTTTATTGAAGATCATCACGAATATTCGATGTTTTTATATTATACTCGTAGATATCTATATAGATTTGAAGATTTTGGATAGGCAACGAGATGTCTTGTAGTATAAGTTTTTGATTAAAACCTAGAAACGTTTATCCATGCAATTTATGGGGCAATTCTGCTGTAACAGAGCTTATAAAATAGTGTTGTCATGGCAACGCTCTATTATGCTTGAAAATTATGAAAATGTACATTTACCTGCTTTTAGATTTATGTTTTTAGATTTATTCAAATCGGTTGATCAGAAATCGTCGACGAAAATTTGTATCCGCACACACATACACACACACACAGTGCTGGATTTACAGTAGGGGCAGCCGGGGCTACTGCCCAGGGCGGCAAATTTTCGGGGGCGGCGAATTTTGGATAGTGAAAAAAAATTCTATACAATATAATTAACTCATTTTTTTAATAACATTTTTTATTCAAAAAATATAATTAACAAAACATAATACGATTACAATGCAAATTTAGGCAATTTTGCTAATAAAAAGTTTCGTAAACGAGCTGAAAGTTTAAGAAAAATATGTTCTTAAGATCTCGAGCATTCTTAAGATGACGAATTTGTGCACTTCCAAGCTTATAGCGCCAAAAAAAATAAACTAGTGACGTATGGCATTGTGCCTTAAGGCAAGTTACCGAAACTTTTCGTGCTGAAAATTACATTTTATAAAGAGCTTTAATATTTTTTGAAAAATGACAAAAATTGAGCTTTAAAAACTTTTTTTTATATTTTGATGTTTTCGAAAATTATGAACTTTTATTTATTAAATTTATTAAAATTGAATTTTATTTAAATGATAACGATTTCCATTGATAACGAGACGTGCTGATTATTTATTGGCCAAGGCAGGTCCAACTTTTGCGAAAATACGGGCCGAAATGACAAAAATGATAATTCAGTTTTTGAGAAACGGAATGTCCAATATCATTAAAGAAATTTGCATGTATAGACAAAATGAAGAACTGCTTAAATTTGTGGGAGGCAATTCCAGCGGTTTCGGTGATCCAATAAAAAAAATCGAGATTTGAAAAAACATTTGGCGGTCAAAAGTGATCATTAGACACATGTACATTAAATTATCAGATATTTTAATAATAAGTGTAAATTTTGTTTACATTTCTATGGGTTCTGTAACATTGTTTAAATTTATTAAAATTGCTAAAAAAAATATAAATACAAATATTTCAAAAAAACTCGAATTTTTCAAAAAAGTCAAAATTTTCAAAGTTTGCAAAATATTTTAATTTTCTTTTTTAATTTTAATTTTCGGTGCGGAAAGTTCCAGCAATTTGCCTTAAACCGCGATGCCAAGCACCACTCTTTATGGTATGTAATGCGAAATGAATTTTAAATAAATTTAAAATAAATTTTTATATAAAGACTATTTAAGTAAAAATCCTGGGATGGGGCGGCATTTTTGTCAATGCCCCAGGGCGCCAAATTTCTAAATCCGGCCCTGCACACACACACATACATCCTTTTTTTCTAATTATAACTAAGGCATGCCAAAATGTTCAGACATCTTTGAAAGATATATAAAAATTTTCATTTTCGATTTTTTGCGATTACTATAACTTACCATGCGGGAAGTTAAAAATTGTAATTTCTCAAATTGTTTAATTTTTCAAAATTTTAAAGCTTTTGAAAATTCTAAGTTACAGTACGATAAGTTCCAGCAAGATGCGATGCAAACCTGCACAATGAGAACAAAACTCGCGCTGCGAAATACAGCTCGTATGATGATATAAGAAACACGGTCCGTTCTGTTCGTTAGCTTTGCGCAGTGGCGATATCGTAACCAATGAGGTTTATCCGAGGTGCGATTATTGCTAGTTGAAAACTTTTACCAATACCCCGCCGAGACCACGTGAAATACCGTGGGCTATGGCAATTTTTGGAGGGTCCGAAAGGACCCCAATAAATTTCTTATAACAAATTTTATCGATAATTTGCGAATCTGTAATGGATATGGATTTACAGGTGTAATGATAATACTCTATCTTCTACCGATTAATTTTAACTTTCGCGGACAGGTAAAGTTTCAGCAAAGTATAAAGGTCATCTAATTTCTAAAATAGTTGCTATCCGAAAAGGCAAATCATTCAAGTTTTATAACGTTTATCTATTATTTTATTTGCATTCAAAATTATTGTTACTTATTAACTTCTCGTAGAGTAATGATGATTGTAAAAAATCTAAATTTTTGCATAGTTCAAAGGTTACTGAACATTTTGGCATACCGTAGAAAAACTAATATCGTGAATGTGCGGATACAATTTTTCGTCCACGATTTCGGGAGCTATTGATTTCTATTGACTGGGAGACCTTTCGAGGCAGATTTAGCCTTTCGAAGGTACGGAACAAAAACTGCATAAATCCGATTGGAATGATCTGATTAGAACATTTCACTGGTATTGGAAAAATGAAGAATTGATTAATTTTTGGCAGGTCCAGCGGGTTTGGAATTATTAGTGAAGCATATCATTTACTACTTGCCCTTACTTTAAAATTTTTCCATCCATATATTTTTATTGAAGATCATCACGAATATTCGATGTTTTCATATTATACTCGTAGATATCTATATAGATTTGAAGATTTTGGATAGGCAACGAGATGTCTTGTAGTATAAGTTTTTGATTAAAACATAGAAACTTGAAACTTATGAAAATGTACATTTATTTGCCGTGCGATCAGGCGTATTTTACATATATACAAGCAAGGAATAATCTTATGATAACTGCCTCATCTGGAATTCTGTTATCATAACATTATTCCATGCTTGTTTTTATGTAAAATACGTCTGATCGTACGGCAAATAGATAAACATTTTCATAATTTTCAATACCAAGAACAAGCATAATAGAGCGTTGCCATGACAACACTATTTTATGAGCTCTGTTACGGCAGAATTGCCCCAAAAATTGCGCCTTCGAATTCTAATTATATCTATAAACTTTCTTGGCATCTTCTTCATTTTTTAACTTTTTGCCTGTCAAAAAGAGTTTAAGGACAAAAACAAATGATAATTAGAGGTTGTATATAATCCACTTTCTATCTTTAGTTATAATCTGGTTCATAATGGGCTCGATTTTGTTTTGAGTAAGCAAATATGTAAATATGACAGCTCGATCATCCAAATTTTTTTGACTTTTTTCCGTGTGGCACGCATCTTGAATACTTCCATACCAATCCTTTCATTCAAATATGGTCAGAAATAGTCATAGGATTTTGCTCCAACATTAAAACAACATCGTCGATTATCAAAGAGCCCAAGGTTACAATTATTTAAAATACAAATATAAAAGAAATCTCAAAAGTTCTCATCGATCCGATGCGAGCTAAGAAATGGCGCAAGGTCAATGGTCAAAAAAATGACCGTTTTGCAATTTTTAGCTAAATGGTCAGTTTTTCCGCAAAATTACCTGTGACAGTATTGTAGAGCACAAAATTATCTACAAAAAATGCATTAATACTTTTTTTGCTACGAGGTAGTGTGCTTAGCTCGTTTTTTTACGTGGTTTTTCCAGTAGGTATGTTGTGAATTTGTTTATTTCGGAATACTTGCAAAATAATATTTATGAATTTGGGTTAGTAAAAATAAAGGCGGTAATTATAAAAAAGCAACTAAAAATATTCCTGGGAGTCATAATTTTTAAAAGTTCCTATATCTTTTTCGTATCGTTTTTCTTGATTTTCTTCTTCTTCTTTTTCTTCTTCGTTTTCTTCTTCTTCTTTATTTTCAGTATAAACTTGTCCTGGTTTAAAGAAACACAGAATTTGTTCAGTTGGAGTTCGGGCAGTATGTAAGACGAGTAATATAACAAAATTTGTAACTCCCCGTAGGGTAGTTTAAAGTAATTGCTAAAAAATCGACAATGAAAATTTTTGCATATCTTTACGTTTCAGAAGTTTTTGAACCTTTTAGAATACCTTAGAAAATATGATGTGTGTGTGTGTATGTGTATGAATGTTTGGATACAATTTTACGTCCACGATTTCGTGAACACGAATCAACCGATATGGATATTTCAAAAAACGTTTGATTCGTATTGATGGGGAGTCGTGCTGATTAATTTTTGGCAAAGGCGGGTCCAGCCGTTTCAAAGGTACAAGGTAAAAAGTAACAAAAAATGCAATTTTAAAAGAACGGAGTGTTCGATTTGAATAATTTACACATATCTCATTTTTTTCTAAAATATGCCAAAATGTTTAGAAAGTTCTGTAACTTAAAGATATAAAAAAAATATTTTCAATTTTCAGCAATTTACCTTAAGGCACGATACATTTATTAGCGAAATGTGTACATAGTTTATTTTGTGCATAAAATATTGTACTTCAAAGGCAAATACAATTAGTCCAGTCATTATAGTAAGTTCACCTCGAAATTCGAGATACCCAGCTGTAAGTCTGTAAATACTTGTATATTGACACCCTAAAGTTGTCTCAAAACCTACATATGATAGGGTGTCTATACCATATGTAGGTTTTGAGACAACTTTAGGGTGTCAATATACAAGTATTTACAGACTTACAGCTGGGTATCTTGAATTCCGAGATTCTTACCTAATTTAAGCTTAAATGACAGAAACTAAATTGGAATTTTTATATGTAATGTACTTACACTCTTGTAAGTATTGTCGATTGTAGAACACATGAAATTTGAATACTAGGAAACACACTAAGAATCAAAATTTAAAATAAATTCTTAGTATTATTATTACCTTCGTCATTTTTAAATCTTTATATACCTATGTGTAATCTATTACTGTACATAATTAATATGCAGTTTTTCGTAATAAAATTTTTGAAATATTATTACCTTCATGGACTGCATTAGGCAAGTTTCTCATTGTATTTTTGGGGTTTGGGTCAGGTATTGGATGTCAAATCTTAAAGCTTTGTTCCAACATGCATTGCATGCGATTATATCCTCGAGCCTTTCATGTACCTACAACACTCATCAGCACGTTGGAACAAAACAGAATATTAGTAAATTTTGTGACATTATATTCACCAATATTTATCATTCTTCAGCAATATCTCACAATTTTCGTTAGAATTCCAAAACGGCAACAATCAATACTCTTGCTAAAATTCTGTTTTTCAATCCCAATTCCAGGGACTGGAAACACAGAGGAGCGAAACGGGTTCGATTCTCATTCGATTTGCCAGCCGATAAATCGATCTGAGACGGAACCTGTCTCACAACCGGAACCATCAGCCGGAATCTCCCGGAGTATTGAATTGTTGTCGAATCAAGAATCTTGTGGCCGAAAACAAGATGACTCGCGATACGATAATGATAATAATAATGATAATTGCAATGTCAAAATTAAGCTGCACGAAAATTCGGAAGAGAACGATATCAAAATCGAAGAAGGGAAATCGATTAAATCATCACCCATCACTGTAGACATTAATGTTAGGGTAGTGCCGAGGTCTGGTAGAAATAGACCCAAGTAGATCAACAGCACCTAGTAGATGATAATTAGTAATTAGCAAGAAATTTGTTCATTATATAATTAACAAATATTATATTTTTGATTCCAAAAAATATGATCCGTACGAAGAAAATTATTTTGACTCTTTATTATTTTTAGTTATTTTCGTGGTATTTAATTTTTTTTTTTCGATTTTTCGACGTTTGTAACTGATTTGACTTTATTTTTTTAACAAAAGCGTAAAATAATATAGAGTTATAGCAAAAACAATAAACATACCAAACTAGGTCTTTTGTCTGGGTATGTCTCTGCTCGTTTCTTGCGGTTGTCTCTGCGGAAACTTTCTTTTTTTTGAACAAATAAAGAAATAATTGGATTATAATTTGTTTTTTGATAACAACCTAAATAAATAACCGTTTTATTAAAATTCTTGATGCAAAAAATTAGACAGAAAGCTATATGTCATTACAATCATTTGAAACAAATTTAAATTTTCTGTAATATTATTGGAACTTGATTCTACTATTTTATTTACATTATAAGTGTGCAATTGATATAATGTGATATATTCATTTTTTGATATTAATAATTTGGAAAATAATTAATTTAGAAGTAAAAAGCATATGACAATGTAAAATGTAAATGTTATGACAAGGTCATAAAATTTAGTAATTTCAATATTTTATCCGTACTGAATTAATATTTTTTGGAATCGTTTTTTTTTAAGATAAAATTAAAACTGCTTTATAAAAAATATAAGGAAAAACGTACAGGAATTTTTGTTGATATTATATAATTGAAGTATTTAATGCATGTTATGGAATTGAAATTATATTAAATATTATATTACTGTGATTTTTTCAGTATTAAGAATCATTACACTAATTGTATGCATATTATAAAAATATACTTATTATGTATATAATTGTATTTTGTTTCTTTAGAGGCATCTGTATAATGGTATCAACTTATTAATAAAATTTTAATGAACCTTTTTGAAGGGTTATATATTTATGTTTGTGTTACAAAGGGTTACATATTTATATGTGCTATCTGGTATCAAGTAGAAGTGATATCCATTTTCACCTCATGCATATGTTTCCAAGCGAAGAAAGCACTTCCAAACATTCCTGCAGAAGAAATTAAAACTATAAATAAGAAAATGGACATTGTGCTGATTCTAATAGCCATCAGTAAAAACAACTTTCACAGAATAATAAACTTAAATAGCTTATAGAATGAGAAATTCTAATTGCAGTTAAAATAAATTACATGCTAAATTGTAAACTCTTTACCCTTAGGGATTTTTTATTTTACTGGTGCCATTTTTTTTTGGTTTTACTATCAATAATATCTTCCCCCATATTCACTTTTCTTCAAAATTTTATTTCACTTTTCAACTACACTTTTTAAACTCTTTTTCATATATTAACTTATTATATCAAAGTTTTGTTTAAAATCTTCTATTTCTTAATTAAAAATTATAAGCTTTATAGACTTTGTGTTTTAGATGTTTCTATAAATTTCCATTATCCGTGATTTTTACTTGGTCGGATCCTCAATTTTTGTATTGATTTATCTATAAAGTTAAGTTAATTACAACTTCGAAATCTCTTATGTCTACATTTTTTATTGTTATATATTTTTGTAGGAATGACAAAATCCATTTAAAAGCGGTAAATGCCGATCTGATGGAAAAATTACGACTAGTTTGGGAGAGCTATAAGAAGCTTAACTATAATTATAACTCTGATATTGCAAGTGATTCAGATAATCAGGTACTTTAGAAAAACCATTATTAGGTTGTAATTAATTTTGTGTGTTTTTGTGTGTTTCAGACAGGAGATAAATAATCTTCAAACCAATATCCAATATCTAACTAGCAAAATAATATCTAATGAAGCTCTTAGTAGTATTAACAAAACGCCAGGTATATATCTAGCGTTATTAGGCCTATATGTAGTGTTGTAGACTAATGTAACATAGCATTTTGTACTTATGTTTGTTTCAGTTTCAGTTATTATTATTATTTAATTATCAAATAAAAATTAATTACGAGCATTATAATAATATATTATATTGATAGTAGTTCTCAAAGATTAAAAAATTGCATGAATCGTTTGTTTGATTTTTTGTACTAAATTATCTAAATATCTTTAGTAATAGTATGACAAATATGAAAATACTCTCCTCTTTTAATGTCAGTACTTAAAGCGCGTCGTATTACACTCTTTGGCACTTTTTTTATATATAATATAATATTTTCCTTGAAAAAATTCTATTTTTTATACTTTAAATATTGTTAGTAACAATTGAATTCTATTTTTAATGCAATAGATCAAATTTGAATGCTGCGAGTATAATAATACATAATAACATATTTTAACTATCTTTATGATATTACTTTATGTTAAGAATTTCCATTAATCATACACATTAATATACTTGCTATCAATATTTTAGAAGAAAAAAATTAAAATAGAAGCACCAATTAAAAAATAAATATAATAAACTTAAAAAATATTTCAACATATTTATGTGCATGCCAAGTATTCATTAAATGTAATATTTAGAACTCTATCATTCGTTATTTTGATCATTTACTAATCAACATGTCTAATCTAATTTATAGTCTAGCCTAATTTATAATTTTTTATATGTAACTTTTATTAAGCTTCTATGTTTTCCAGTCATGCAGCACAATAATCACCGGCCCGAGTCTCGGGAGTCAAACGCCTCCTCAATCACGCAAATCAAACAATCACCAAGTCAACCAATCACCACACAAAGTGTACAGCAGCAACAATCACCAAAGCCCGAAAGAGAACCTGAAAGAGTATCATCAAACTTTGAGGCCGAATTACCAAAGCCAAAAGATAGAAGTTTCGAAAAACGACAAGAAACTATCAGAAACGAGTTGGACTTGGAAGAACCAGTCAAAAATGTTGACAAGCACGCCATTAAAAAAGAGTCATTCGAAGGAAAAGAATTTGGACAGTATGACGAAGAGCAAGAATTTGAATCTAACAAACAGTATGAGCAAAAGTCAGAGCAACCTTATGGATCCGATAAAAGATATCCAACCCAGAAAGAACTTGATTCTAAAAAACAGTATGACCAAAAGTCAGAGCAACCTTATGGATCCGATCACAAATATCCAACCCAGAATGAGCAGCAGTTATATCAATCCGGAGATCAGTCATATCAGTCAAATCAGCCTGAACAAGAGCAGCAATATCGATCAGATGAATACCAATCCGAACAGCCATATAAGTCTGAACAACCCTATGAATCTGATCAACAATACCAACCTGAACAGCTGTATCAAAGTAATTCCTTCCAACCAGACCAACAATATCAATCAGAACAGCCTTACGAAATCGGACAGCAGTATCAATCTGATCAACAGTACCAATCCGATCCACAGTATCAATCCGATCCACAGTATCAATCCGATCCTCAGTACCAATCAGATCAACAGTACCAATCCGACCAACAGTACCAACCCGATCAACAGTACCATTCAGATCAACAATACCAACCAGATCAACAATACCAACATGATGAGCAGTACCAATCTGATCAGCAGTATCAACCTGATTCCCAGTACAACTATGACCAACAATACAACACCGAGCAGCATCAGCCTTACCAAACCGATCAGCCATACCAATCTGACCAACAGCCATACCATGCCGACCAGCAGTCATACCAACCCGATCAGCAGTCATATCAATCCGAGCAACAATCATATCAATCTGACCAACCGCAATCATACCAACCAGAGCACCAGCAGGAATCATACCAGCCTCAACCATCCTATCGGCCAGAACAACAACCTGTTAAAGAAATGCGAAATAAACCAAACCAACCCCTTAGAGAAGGGCGACAGACACCGAGTCAACAAAGAAGTTTCAACAATTCTAGACAAAACCAGCAAGTTGCAAAGTAATAAACCTGAATTTTTGACTTGTGAATATCCTGAATTCAGTATAAGCAGCCCGAGTTTGATGTATACTTCTTCATCTGATGATAGTTGTCCAAACACTCCAATCTAACCAAGTTACCATTTTATATTTTATTTGAATAGTTTATGCTATCAATTATATAATCTAATATATGACATACACTTATATCTATGAAGTATAATATAATATACTATAAAGAAAATCTAAATAGTGTTTAATTATTTATATATTATTATAATATACACTTTATTACAAGAAAACGGCCCGGCCTATCTTTACCGAAAACTAATCGGTATCTTTCCCAACCAATATCTTTCGAACGGCTTTTGAATTTACAAAATCGATTCAGAATTGCTGGCTAAAACGTGGACAAAAATTTTTTCTCTTTTCTGCAATTTACAAAGAAACAGTTCGGCCGATCGTACCGCAAAAGTCCTCATCGAGATGCATCGAATGGCTTTTAAATTTTTGAAATCGGTCCAGCCGTTTTTGATAAAACGTGGATTTACGGCAAAAAATCTGTTCACATACACACACACACATACTTTGTCCAAATTTCAGAATGGCTTGAAACGTCGAGAAAACATAAAATTAGCGAATCGGATTTTTTTATGAAAACAAACTTCTCTTTTGGTAAGTTAATAATCGTTAATATTTATTCAATTTTTAATTCGATGTGTCGGCCATTGTATACTTATTTTTTTTGAATCGTTATATAATCGACGCTTTAATTTCAAAAAAAATTGTATTTCATACATTTATAAACAAATATATAATTATCATAAACTAATTCCATATAATAATTATCATTGTTATATGAAATAAAATGAGACCCAATATATATTATTAACTATACTAGATGTAATTTTTTTATATGAATATATTCGAAATATAATTTAAAAAATAATTTCAATTTTTTATTTTTGAAAATATTTCAAAACACTTCAAAATTTAACTGACTAATGGCAACCCTTCAGTATGACCAACAATAAAAACAAATCATCTCTGGCCAATCTGGCCATACTAAAATTTGTGGTTATGGTGCGTGGTAATTTTCAATGCACGTGTGTTTAAAATTAAATTATAAATAATATAAACATAAAAGTATTAAAGGAGTGAACGCTCAAGAGAATAGTGGATTAAAAAAATAAATAATATGGGCAGACCAGGCAAGTATTAAATATTTAATATAACTCGAAGTGTTGGCCATTAAAAATAAATTAAGTGTGAATTTTTAGGTTAGGTGTTGTAAATGTGAAATTTATATATGAAACTGATGTTATATTTTCTTATTACTGTTTTATTCACTACGGATATAATTGTACTTTGTTATTTGTTAATATAAATTTCAAATTAATAATGTAATAACCTTATTTAAAGGATTCTCTCCACGCGGCGGCGGTGGCGGTGGCCGTGGCGGCTTTGGTGGAGGACGAGGAGGCGGTGGCGGTCGAGGAGGTAAGATTAATTACATTTCTTTGTTTAATTATTGTTTGAACGAGTCCTCAATTTGTGTTCCTTTTAAGGATATACAAACTCAATGTACCTTTCAATGATTTAATACATTAGCCCAGAATTCACTACTTTATTCGCCTCTAATGCTTTTCCAAATTACAATATGTCATATTCATAAATCAATTATTCGAAGACTTTGATTTTCAGTATAATATACAATTCAGTTACAATTAATTTATATGCATATTTGAATCTTCTAATTTCTCTCGTAAAATATTTTAGAAATAAGCACTAATGTTTAAAAAAAAACATTAGTATACGTATTTCTCTAAGTCAGTTTTATTTATTCTTTTATACTCCAGGTACTAAACTATCTTAAAATTACCTTATGCTGTTACAGTTTGTGATAATAACATTGAATTGAATATGTCAAGTTATTAAGAATAATGAGACTAATATAATTTGTTGTTTCTTTCTGACTTGCTATCTATGTACTAATATATTTAAATTAATATATGTGGCAATTTATATATTTATATATCCAAACTTTGTCAAGTTCCATTAAGTTTTTAACATGTGTCCTTTTCTATTAAGGTTTTGGAGGTCGTGGACGAGGTGGTCCACCACGAGGAGGTAGAGGAGGACCCCCACGAGGTGGTGGTGGTAGAGGTGGACGCGGTCGTGGAGGTGGTGGTTTCAAAGGAGGAAAAACTGTTGTAATTGAACCCCATCGTCATGAAGGAGTTTTTATTGCTCGTGGTAAAGAAGATGCTCTTGTAACTCTTAATATGGTACCTGGATCTGAAGTATATGGAGAAAAAAGAATCAGTGTTGAGGTAGATAAAATGGACTTTAAATTTTTTACAGATATTATTTTATACTTTAAAACCCATTGTTTTGAAATAGTTCATCCTTGTATTACTGCTTTACAGTACAGCATATAGTTAAACATTTATTTCATTCATATGCTATTTTCAATTTATAATACTACAATGTATTATAAAATTCATTCTCTAATTGAATCTTATATTAATTTTAGACTGATGGAGAAAAAGTGGAGTACCGTGTATGGAATCCTTTCCGATCCAAATTGGCTGCTGCAATTCTTGGTGGTGTAGATCAAATACATATGCCACCTGGTTCTAAAGTTTTATATTTAGGAGCTGCTTCAGGCACAACTGTTTCACATGTGTCAGATGTTGTTGGACCGGTAAGATTTTCCTGCATTTCTTACTACATGCTTACTAAACTCATAAATATCACAAATATAACTTTTTTACAGCATACTAGTAAATTGCTCAAATGTTTCTTTTAATTATTGATCTTAATCTTAATTTCATTTATACAATTTCTACAGTAAAATTGTAATGAGAGATATGATTTTATATTATATGTGATGTATTTTTCTTTACAGGAAGGTTTAGTGTATGCAGTAGAATTTTCACATAGATCAGGCCGTGATTTAATTAATGTAGCCAAAAAACGTACAAATATCATTCCAATCATAGAAGACGCCAGGCACCCTCACAAATATAGAATGCTTGTAGGAATGGTAGATACAGTATTTGCCGATGTCGCACAGCCTGATCAAGCTAGGATAGTTGCCTTAAACTCACAATACTTCTTGAAAAATGGAGGTCATTTTGTAATTTCAATAAAGGTAAGAAATATGTTTATATCTAAGGTTGTTACTCCCAGTTTTTAATGATTAAAAATGGCAATGATTGAAGTAAAATGTAATTCTTAAAAGTATGATACTTTGATACATCTTAAGTATTGAAATAAGTTAATTGTGTGATCAAACTATTTTTTTTACATTAATTTCAGTTTCATATAATTTGTTACTGAAGCAAGTGTAGTGATCAATCAGTTGATAATAAATTACTAAAACAATTCTTAAAAATT
The DNA here is from genome assembly GCF_003426905.1 of Ctenocephalides felis. NCBI lineage: Eukaryota > Metazoa > Arthropoda > Insecta > Siphonaptera > Pulicidae > Ctenocephalides > Ctenocephalides felis. The sequence continues at coordinate 23,243,427 of NW_020539724.1, read as the reverse complement.
AAATCAAGAAAATATGCTAAATGTAACTTTATGAATAATTTGTGTATTCTACACTGTATTAACTTTATTTCTATATTTTCTTAGGCTTCCTGTATAGATTCCACGGCACAACCAGAAGCAGTATTTGCAGCAGAAGTTAAAAAATTGCAAGCCGATAAATTAAAACCACAAGAGCAAATTACATTAGAACCTTATGAAAGAGATCATGCTGTCGTTGTTGGAGTGTTTAGGCCGCCACCTAAGAAATAATTAAAATTTTTATAATGCTTATATGTATATTTTTTTACATATTATATGAACTGTAGCTAGAAGTTTTTAAGATGATTGTTAAATTTTTATTAAATTGACAATTACAAATTTATTTTGAAATAGAAATTATATTAATTTTAAATGTTTTTAATGGATGTATGCTATGAATCTTAATTAAAAATTTTCTGTTTATAAGTTCTTAAAATATGATATCAAATTTTTGTTATATTTTTATTTAAAAGCACATGCTGTTTTATTATTAAAATAGCACTAATTGTAATTAAAACAAAATAAAGGCTTTATGTTAAGTTAACTTGAGTATTTTATATTTAAATCTTAACTTGCCAAGTGAATCTTTGTTTTTGGATACATTCAATTCAAAATATAAATGCTAAAAATTTGCTACTTATAATGTGTATGATAGATGTTTTTGACTTGATGTTAAAAAGTTATTTACAAAACTACATAATAAAATATTTATGTATTCGAATCATAAATCTACTGTATATAAATACTAATAAGAATCATAAATAGTACTGTAAATAAATAAATAAATACTGTACTTATAAAGTCTATGATTCAAATTTATTTATATTTATTGTTCAAGAAAGATTTTAAATTTTCCGCCCGATTTGTCATCGTGCCAACACAACAAAAAAATTGACAGCGCCACACACTGAATGGTTTAATATAAGTGACAGATTATTTGTACAACATTTTCCAGACACGTCATCTTAATAATTAATTTAAGAAAATATATAATTTAAATAAAAAATAGTGTGTTTAGCTTAAAGAGTATTTTATAACCGCCATAAAATGGTAAAGATTTCCCAGGAATATTTAAAAATATGTGAACTATTGCTTGTTGTACTCATATACAAACTGTCATTTAAAATATCTTTATTATATTTTCCTTTTTTAGGTGCTGATTGCGGCGGCAGTATGTACCAAGGCAGGAAAAAGTAATTACACATGTTATTATTAATTAATAATTACAATTTTGCTACTAATTTTCCAAAACTAAGAATGTCTGCCGTACAATATTTCAGGCTTGAATTACATACTTTAATCTTGTCAAGACTTCTTTGAGTGTATTTTTTATATATTTTCACTGTCTATAATATAGTTGACCCAGAAGTATTATTTTTATTCATTTAATACATGTCAACATTATAATTGTGTGCAAGACTTGTCTATTATGGACACTGATTTACATATAATAAAATATAACATATAATCAAATTTAGTTGTGATAAGTAAATTAGTGAGTAGATAAAGTTTTGTGCTTAGTCAATGAAGTAAGCTTCCAGTTTGGTCTAAAATGTTATTAGCGCTGAATGAAGCCAAAACTAAATATAAGTTTCTTAATTTAATTCAACTAACATTCCAGCAATTATATCTCGTCAATTTGTGGAAATGACAAAGGCTCGAATAGAAGGGCTACTTGCAGCATTTCCAAAACTTATGACAACTGGGAAACAACATACTTTTGTAGAAACTGATTCAGTACGATATGTTTATCAACCTTTGGAGAAATTATACATGCTTCTGATAACAACTAAAGCAAGTAATATTTTAGAAGATTTAGAGACCCTGCGCTTGTTTTCTAGAGTAGTAAGTTCTAATTGTTTTTTCCTACTTTTGATCAATGATTTGTAACTAATCAATATTTTCATTTCTTAGATTCCAGAATATTGCAGATCTATGGATGAAAAAGAAATTGTAGATAATGCATTTTGTTATTATTTGCATTTGATGAAATTGTTGCTCTTGGCTATCGTGAGAGTGTAAATTTAGCACAAATAAGAACATTTGTTGAAATGGATTCGCATGAAGAGAAAGTCTACCAGGCTGTTAGACAAGTATGCAAATTTACATGTTATTTTACATAATATGCTATTATCCATCAATTGTTTCATTGTTTTATTATTTATGGCTGGAATATGTTCAAGCTAGTTACTTTAAGTTACTTTTATTTTCATAAATAACACGATTAGTTTCTGAGAAGTACATACTAATTTTACTACCCTTGGAAATTTCTAATCTGTTTATTATTATCAGACACAAGAGCGTGAAGCGAAGAATAAAATGCGTGAAAAGGCAAAAGAATTGCAAAGACAAAGAATGGAAGCCCACAAAAGAGGAATGGGCTCTGGAAGTTTATCTGGATCAGGACGAGGAAGTTCCATGGAAACTGGATTTGGAGGTGGAGCGATTATCTCTAGTTCTAATTCAGTGCCTATCACAGCAAATAATTCGATGAACCATGAAACTAAACCAATATATGGCTCACAGTAAGTATAATTTTTTGGATCCAGAGTTGTAAAACCTCATTATGTGCATATATACATTGATGGTTCTGAAACCAATCCTGTACTTAGAATACTAAACTATTGTCTTTGATATTTAAAAAGAATAATCCTAAAGATTATGGTTACTTCTAGTAAAATATAATTACAAAAGTTAATATAAGAAGAAATGTATTTTTTAAACAAAAATTGTGCAAAAATTTAAATTTTAGCTGACTGCCATATTAAGAATATCTTTTATCATGAGAATTCTTTTTTAGGAAACCTGTTTCTAAAAATGCAATGAAGCTGGGTGGCAAAGCTCGGGATGTAGACTCCTTTGTAGATCAATTGAAGAGTGAGGGTCAGCAAGTAACCAATTTGACCCCAGCAAGTAATACATCGATTACAGTTGCTAAAGTCACCAAGCAGGAAAATGTTGAAGATGTGCATTTAAGATTAGAAGACAGATTGAATATTAGAATTGGCAGAGATGGTGGTCTTCAATCTTTTGAATTATCTGGTCTGTTAACTTTGAGAATATCTAATGAGAGTTATGGCCGAATCAAAGTGCAGATGGCTAACAATGATATTCGTGGAATTCAGTTACAGGTATGCGAAAATGTGTCATCAAGAAATTCTTATAATTATGTTTGATGAGAGTGTTTTTGTTCAAGGATTCAAAAAATCTTTACAAGATATTTTTATCTCATTTTACAGACACATCCCAATGTGGACAAAGAGCTTTTCAAATCACAGCTTCAAATAGGTTTGAAGAACCCAGCTAAGCCATTCCCATTGCACAATGATATTGGAGTATTAAAATGGCGTTATCAAACGCAAGATGAGACTGCTGTGCCATTGTCTATCAATTGCTGGCCATCAGAAAATGGAGAAGGTGGTTGCGATGTTAATATTGAGTATGAGCTGGAGCAATTGAATTTAGAACTTCAAAATGTTACAGTGACAATTCCTCTTCCGTAAGTATATAATTCAAAATATTAAGTTGTTTCCAAATTTTTATTGACTGTTTGTACAAAAATCAACATTTTAAAAAACTGGGTTTCTAATAGTATGATAAACCAGTTTTACCTGGTTTGGAATTCTTATAAGAAAAATTTTTTAGTTGGAACATTGTTTTTTGAGCTGACATTTTATTCAAAATAAAAATTAAACCAAGTTTTGCTTGAATTTATTTAGTGTTCAATTTTAATGACAGTAAAAATTTTATATGTTATTTAGTAGAACAAAGTTACAAAAGTCTTCTGCAGAGTGTTTTCTGACAAACCCTATCAAGCATGCATAGTCATAGTATATACATTATATAAATATAATTAGGTGTTTGGTTTCATTTTTAACTTCATCAATCATGGAACTCCTTAATGAAACTATTAATTTATATAATTGTGGATTATCTTACTGTAATATATCTGTTTGCTTTTCAGGATGGGTTGCACTCCTTCAATCAGTGAATGTGATGGTGAATATGTCCATGAAGCACGAAAGAATATTCTTCAGTGGAACTTGCCAATAATTGACTCTTCGAATAAATCTGGAAGTTTAGAATTTTCATGCCCTTCTTCAATTCCAGGAGATTTCTTCCCTGTGAATGTAAGTTTTGTGTCATCCACACCTTATGCCGACATTGATGCTAAAGATGTTTTGAGCATTGATGAAGAAAGTGCAGTTAAATATTCCATAGAAAAAGTATTTGTAGCAGAGAAGTATGAAATAGTTTAGTAATAGATTGTATATGAAAATACTTATGAAAAAAAATGCCTGAGAGAGAATGATAATGAATCATTAGTTACTCATTAATGGGCATTTCACATTCACCAAATTTGTTTTTGTAACAAGCTCTATAAATGTGAAAACCCATTGTGAAATGCTTTTTCACGAAAAGCGCATGTTTTTATGAAAGGGATGTAAATGTTAGTAAGTGATGAACAAAAATGATTTAAAATCATTTCCTCTTGGTGTATTATAAAAATGAATTTTATATGCATTAAATTAATATTGTATGCATAGATTAAAGAAATCACTAAATGAATTTTTATTGTAGATCTTTGTTTAGCTTTTTATTACTGAAATATAAAAAAATCTAAATTTCAACAAATGTTTTGAGTTTAAATATGTAAAAAGAAATTAGAAATAAAACATATATATAATCTATCATAATATTAACTGTATATCCAAAACAAAATTGAATTGGTATATCATTTATTTGAAATAAATTATATTTCTATATTATGTTGTATGGATTTGTTTATTGCAGATTTTATTTGCATATTCAATAAAATTATAATACCTATAACTTGTCCCATATTTTCCAAAAACTATTCAGCAGGATCTTTAACTCATAGATAAAAAAGAGTATATTTGCTTTTAACTCACATCTTGTGAATGGTTATCAAATTTTCAAAACTGGTTCTGAATGTTTTGCCAAAACGGTGACAAAATATTTTGCTTTTTTCTGTAAATCATAAAGAAACGGCTCGGCTGATGTAAACATTTTTGAATCAAATGGCATTTGAAATTTTTAGATCGGTGCAGTCGTTTTTGAGAAAACGTTGGCAAAAAATCAAATTTTGGCACAAACACTGCCACCCATGTACTTTTTTCAAGAATCATTTCAAAATGAGTTGAAACGTCAATAAATCATACAATTAACAAATAAGAATTTCTGGAAAAAACATGAATATCTTTTTGAATTACAGCGTCTTTTTTATATGTTTAGTGCAGGTTTATTTTTATTAACAAACCTCCTCATATAACAGGATCAGATTTAAATTTGCCACAATTATTAAATGTTTCTAAGTTCACACTAATATCTGTGTTGTCAAATAATCTTAGCGGGAAAAATGACATTTGGATGCAAAATTAAAATAAGCATAAGTTCATCTTGACGGATTTACAAAATTTTATTAAGTTATTAATAGTTATATTATCATGACGTTACGAATTAATATTGAACCGAGCTACCTAAAATCCCTTAAAGAAAAAGACACAAAGTTACATCATATACCATGTAAAATAAAAGCTGATGCAGAAGCAAATGTAAGCACATATTTTGAGAATTATATAGACAAAGACGAGGATACTGAAGGTAAGATTTTATTATCTTTTATAATATGTCTATACTAGTATATAATAGGTGGCAACTTAGTTATATGTAACTATTAATTATTGTATGAATGATGTGGTTCTTTTGAACATATTATTTATTTTTATATTTTGTTTCATTTTATTTCATTGTATTGCTTCTCTAGTTTTTATAAAACATAATTAATTTTGCATTATTTTTTCTTGTTTGAACTTGCTAACTTGCTGAATGGTGATACACCTACAGCATACTAGATCAATAGTTAAATAATAATTTAGTCTGTACACTTGTGTGCATTTATACTTATATATACAAATCACATATAATAATAAATTTTATCCTTCAATCATTATCAATATTGTTTTTTAGTGTTACACAATTCATTTAGGGGATATCCTTTACAAGGAAAAGTATATGATGTCCCTGCGGGATATACGGGAATAATATTAAATGAATCAAATGAAACTCTATCAGAAGATACAGATAGAAATTTACATTTGAAGGGTACTTTTGATAAATTCACTTACTGGAATTGGGATAAAGTTCCAAGCAGAAATGATGCATTTGATCAAGCATTGGATTGGATAGATATAGCAAGAGCAGTAAGAACAAAATTAAACATTTTGATTTAATGTCTGGAATCTTAATAATCATATTATTCTATTTTAGCTCCACACGCCAATAAATGAAAATATGGTAGAGAAAAATGGTCATTAGCTTTATTATAATTAGATTTAATTAATTTATAAAGTTTAAATTTTAATTAATTCAAGAATTTAATATTGCTTAGTAAAAGTTAGTTATGGAATTGGATAACTTATTTATACTGTTATAAATGAAAAACAATAAATAATCACCGAATGTTATTTCAAAAATTCATCATCCAGAATAAAAATTGTACATACAGTGTTATCCAAATAATTTTAATTGTCTTTTATAATTTTAGTCTATGCTTTTACTTAGGGTATTAATCCAAATTTTATAAAATCCTATATTGATTTGCATTTAATGTTTTTTATTTAATATTATTAAAATCTGAAACATTCGGGGTGAATAACTATTTCTATTATTTAATATATGCACATGTCTTTATATAAGGAATTAAGTTTTTGAGTGGAATTCTTTGTGGAAAATTATTTTTGTATTAAGAATAGTTATTATGTATAGTTATTATTAATTATTCAATATTTACATCATAAACATTTTTGTGTGGGTTAAAAAATATGCATCTGCTATGTTTTTTTCTTTTAAATCAATTATTGGTTTAAAAGAAATTTCCAACAAAATTAAAATTATTTGTATTTCGTCTAAAATAGTCTTCAATATAAAGAGTTTGAAACAAAACATAATTTTAAGAAAAACATATTTTAGGATTTTTACTAAAACCAACTGCATAATATCTTGAAAATTATGAAACATATGTATAAAAGTAGGATGATCAAAATCATATCAAAATGTAGGTTTTCATGCCATTTTTCCTAACGTTATACTTTTTTACGTTTTTATAATTTTCCAGATATCAGAAAAAGAAAATATTCCTTTTATAAAATTTCGAAAATATTTTTTCCCTCAAAGTCGTGATTTTTTTAACCTCCCGTAAGTTAGTTATAGTATGGGCCGTTACAGTATTTATAATAATCTATTTGAAAATATTTAACATTCCTCGAACATTTTGTTACGGTATGGAAAGTTCCAGCAATTTGCCTTAAGGCACGATGCCATGCAGCCCACTAGTTTTTCTCTAAAATCGTGTTTTTTTTTCTTATTTATCCTAAACCAGCATCTCATAATCGTACTGATTACCTGAAATGTGCTAAATAAATTGGTTTAATACAATTACAGACAATGTAAGTTAGCTTGCATCTGGATTTCATTTTTGAAATAAACAGTTGAAAACTAATCTGAATAAGTGTGAATAAGTAAATTTCAATTCATTTTAGATTGATTATTTACCACTCATGCCACTTGCATGAAGACAAAATGTCACTTACAACTAGTTTTAACAAAAATAATATTTTAACAGGTATTTTAACTAACGTGTAATAGTGTAATATTTTTATCTCATTTTGAAAGCCGAAATTTTGAATAATTATTATTTTCGCGGTCTTTTTCTGTGTTTTTTAATATTAGTACATTGTTTAGCCGCATAGATGTCAGATCAGTCGAGCAAACGTGTCCGCAAGTAGCCGGCTGACGTTTAAAGAATTTTCGTGAAATTTAATTATTTTGAGTATAACAATTTATAAAATAAATTAAGTAATATAACGAAACGATTGAAAATACGAACTTCTAAATATATATTAGCTTGTTTTACAATTAATTTATTTTTGCACAAAACGACGTCAATCAAAATTTGGTTATATTATGGTCAAATAGTTTTTACTTGATATACATATTATTTAAGACAAAATTCTCAATTGTTGATAATAGATATTTTTATAACGAGTAATATATTTTTGTGCCATAATCCAAAATGGGTGTTGCAAACTATAATATCTTGGTTGAAAATCTCAAAGTTATTGGGTATGTTTACCGATTTTTTTTAAAAAATTGTTATATTTGATCTATTTTATATTGTTTGGTTATAACTAATTTATTGTAATGATAATAATTGAAGTCATGCTGTTTATAACTTTAATTAAACAGTTTTCTATGATACAATTGAAACTCGATTGCATATGCATTAGTTTACAACTTTTTGGTTGTTTACTTACTATATTGCTAAAAGATAATATTTCCCTGTATTAGTATATTTTGGATTTAACTATGATGACTTTAAATACTAACATAAATACTCTTTTTATCTTTTAGGTTTACAGTTGTTAAGTATGTTATTCGTCACATAGAAAAATGGCATATATAATATTTTAAAAGTTCCATCATATAGATCATATAATATTTTTATGCATGAATTACTTGTATATTAGAGCAGAACTTTTTTGTCACCATATAATAAAATTGCTTATTGTTAGATAAATATTTCTCGGAGTTAACCATATAGAGACTTAAAACATTAAATCAGATATCATTTGGTTTATTGAGTCTACGTTCATTAATTTTTTTATTCAACATGTAGAAAACTTTTCATAATTTCAGTTCTAAAATTTCTGTCACATAGACAATATGAAATATTTAAGTATTAATTACATATGATCTGAAATTGAACTTTTGTGTCACTAATAGAGCACAAAATAACATTTTTACTAACATTATTTATGAACTAGTAATGTTATTTATTGCTTATTTAATCTCGAAACTTTTAGTTTTGAACTTTGCGTATAAGTAGGCATTTAAAATTTGCTCTTAAACACTAATTTTGTATATATTCGTAGTGCTAAATTATTATCAATATGTCTTATGACTTTGTGTTATATGGAACACTAAAGTTTCACTTAGTCAATGGTTTCTGATTTTTCATATTTAATATATTTTTTATTTAATATTAACTATTTTAAAAATTTAATGTACTTACAGAATTTGGGCTATGCCTGATATAACATATATTTAGCTACAGAAACAAAATTGTATATTCATTGGCAAAGAATATTTAGTTTTATATAATTTTATTTTTATAAATAATAGATAATATAATATGTTCTATATAATATATTCAGTTTTTCATTTGAACTTAGTTTTATATCTACTTTCAAACTACTTAATATTTAACAAAGCTCAAATCTGTTCTGTCTCATCTGGTTTCCAGGAATTTTTCATCAAAATCAGATTATTATCATTTGAAACATTGTAACTATTGAATTAATTATATTAATTCTTTTAATATTTTGCAATAATATTCATTTAAGTATTTAGTATTTTTTGTGTATGTAAACATTCAGCTTCATTAAGTGTAAACATGTAAATCTACACACCTGTTAAGTTTTAACTGAAATGTGTATTACCCTTTACTTTATACCATTCCAATTCATTATTTTATTTTTATTCTTTTTATTATAGGTATCAAGGTAACTTGACAGAGGAGAATGCAATGCGTACAGCGTTAGAGTCAGGATTGAAAAGCGTAGCATTTGTTAATTTAATAGCTTGGTTATCGAACGAAATTAAAATCTTAGGAGGTCTTGAAGAAAAGGTTGAACAGTGTAAGGAGGTTGAAAATGAGGTTGATACATCTGGGTTCATGATGGAACTTAGTGCTTTCTTGAAAGAATTGAGCTGCCCTTATCAATTTTTAGTTAGTGGTAAGTTTATGAGTATTGTTGTGTGAAAAATAATACATTTGTTATAAATGAATATTAACACACTATGAGTGGGAGGTTAAACAGGCCAAACTGATATGTGTAAAATTTTGTAATGAAATATGCGCTGTGGAATTTAAATTCTACATATTTAATTGAAATGTAAAGAGAAGAGGCTATGATTATAAAAAAGTTTACTTAGAAAGAAATAAACAACATGAAATTAACAAGAGATTTATCTAACTTTGCTGAAATCCATAAGAACCTCTTCAATTATTTTAGTAAATTTTATCTAGTTTGTACTAATGTAAACAAATTATAATGTCCGAAAAGAAAATTAAAATTTATATAATGAAGTTCATATATAAAAAATTCTAAATACATATGATGCAAAATATTAAAATTAAAGTCTGCATTTTAACTAAGAATTATTCTAAATTTTGATGTCTAAGTGTATAATTAGCTCTTATGGGATTTTAGTAAATTTTAGATATTCATTAAATTGTCCAAATTAAATTTATCAAAATGTCTAAATTTTGCATATTGCTAATTATAAAAATACTAAATATACTAAATACTAAAATTCTAAAACAAACAATGAAGAACTAAATGAATTGAATCTAAATAAAAACTAACCAGGTCCAACCAGGTCTTTTAACATCATATATTCATATGCAATATGTAAAGTTATTCACATTCAAAAAGGTAAAAATACCAGGCCCACTGGTAAGCACTAGTCCTTGAGGTGGTTATTTTCACTCGCCCTGCTTATAGTGTGTTAAAAAGTAGTTGTGAAAAGTAGAAAAATATTCTATTTTATATTTTTTAAATTTAACCTTTATGTGCTATAAATTTTAAACCAATTTCATTAAATATTAGTCACATTACATGTGATCTTGTTAATTTTGTGTTTTATATCTTAGGTCCTATGTCTGCTCGTTTACAATCTTTGGACGCCCGCAAATTACTTATTGATTATTTGATATCTGAATTGATGTGCTTTAGAAAAGAAGAAATCAATAAACCTACTGATAAACCTCAAATAAATTTGGTATATAAGAATAACAATATTAACATACATATAAAAATTGACAGTTATATTACTATTTTTTTATAATTACAGCAAGAAAGTACCACAGCAAACACATTAAAATCTATATTAATATCTTTGGGATTTAATAAGCCACCAGATAATATAACAACTAGAATGTTATTTGATAAATTATTAACAAAAATGAAAGATGTAAAGAACCAAGCAGGTAATTATTAAAAAGTAAATTATATAAATTTTATTATACATACATTATATATTGTAATAATTAAAATTTTCAGACATATTTTTATAATTTTTTTTATATATATAATAGACTAAAGGCATTTTTCTTATTTATATGTATGGTCTAATGAAATTTCGTTAGTTGTTGAAAATCTCAGACAAACATGTTCGATTTGATAAATGTTTTATATTTATATTTATAAGAACATGAACATATTAATGTGTATCTTATCTATCTGTTTTTTAACCATTACACGGCAATAATTAATTACATAAATCATTATATATTGTAATAATTCAAATTTTCAAACTTATTTTTATGAAAAAAAATTATATATAATAGACTAAATAATAGGCATCTTTCTTATTTATATGCATGGTCTAATGAAATTTTGTTAGTTGTTAAAAATCTCAGACAAACATGTTCGATTTGATAAATGTTTTATATTTATATTTATAAGAACATGAATATATTAATGTGTATCTTATCTATCTGTTTTTTTAAACATTACACGGCATTAATTAATTACATAAATCATTATATATTGTAATAATTCAAATTTTCAGACTTATTTTTATAAAAAAAAATTATATATAATAGACTAAATAATAAGCATCTTTCTTATTTATATGCATGGTCTAATGAAATTTTGTTAGTTTTTGAAAATCTCAGACAAACATGTTCGATTTGATAAATGTTTTATATTTATATTTATAAGAATATGAATATATTAATGTGTATCTTATCTATCTGTTTTTTGGAACATTACATGGCATTAATGAAGAATATGAATGTATTATAATTATAGGGCCAAAACGTATTGGAAAATCGCTGTTACCGTTAAATAAACCTCTTAATCAAAAACAGTGGGATGAATTAGAAAATTTACGGATAGAATTGGAAGAAGAATATAAATTGCGAAGAAGTATGTTGCTAACTAGGCTTGATGTTACTGTTCAATCTTTCCAGGTATGTATTTTGGAAATAAATGGTTAAAGGTTAATAATGGATATAAGTAATTTATTTTAAAGTAAAACATAGTAAAATATTTTCTTATCTATATTAGAAAATTATTGTATAATTTTTTATTCTCAATTCTAAGTCATCTTAATACTTTTGTAACTTTTATAACTTTTTTAATTTTACATGAATTATTTCTTCAGTTCAGCTTCTTATACATATTTTTATTTTCTTATATTCCAATATGTTTTTTGGCTGAAAGCACTTCAGCAAACATTATATATATATATATATATATATATATATATATATATATATACAGTACAGGCCAAAAGTTTCTGGACACATGAAAAAAATCTTATTTTCTGAGTTTTTAGCTATATTTTTCATATAGAACTAATTTTATTCAAGTTAGTTTTATACATTCTACGTAGTATTAATATTTAGTGACTGATTTTTAACCAATTTGTGAGAAATGATGGACTAATTAGCAATGAAAATGTTAAAATGTCACTGCAGTCGATTTTCCTGAATATGACCACCCTTTGCTTTGATCACTGCAGCGCATATTTTTGGTAATCTTTTGACGAGTTTTTGCAATGTTTGCGCAGGTATGTTCTTCCAGGACTCGTTAAGGCAATTCCACGGGGCAAGGAGGCTGGTAGGATGCAAATCCTTCACGCGGCGTTTAATTAGGTGATTGTACAGGCCACTCCATTATTTGAAGTATTTTTTCGTCTTGTTTTCGCTTCAAATAATTGGCACAGAGTCAGGAAGTGTGTTTAGGGTCATTATCTTGTTGAAAAATAAATTTTGGACCAATTAAATTAAGACCAGATTGAATGGCGTATCGCTGAAGTATGCTATGATACTGTTCTTTCTTTAAAGTTCCATCTATTTTGACAAGCAATCCGACTCCATTGAATCTAAAACAACCCCAAGCCATCACTGAACCACCACCGTGCTTCACCTGTTGCGAAATGCACTTAGAATTAAGTCTTTCATTACCCTTCCTACGTCGATGATTTCCGAAAAGTTCGAATTTTGACTCATCCGTCCATAAAACTGATTTCCATTGATCGATGGTCCAATTTAAGTGGGTTTTGGCAAATTGCAATCTCTTTGGTTCATTTACTGCTCGCAGAAGTGGTTTTTTGAGTGGCCTGCACAATCGCCGGATCTTAATCCAATAGAACTGTTGTGGGACGAGCTTAAACGCCGCGTGAAGGATTTGCATCCAACCAGCCTCCCTGCCCTGTGAAATTGCCTTAACGAGTTCTGGAAGAACATATCTGTGCAAACATTGCAAAAACTCGTCAAAAGATTACCAAAAATATGCGCTGCAGTGATCAAAACAAAGAGTGGTTATATTCAGGAAAATCGACTGTGACATTTTAACATTTTCATTGCTAATTAGTCCATCATTTCTCACAAATTGGTTACAAATCAGTCACTAAATATTAATACTATGTAGAATGTACAAAACTAACTTGAATAAAATTATTTTAATATGAAAAATATAGCTAAAAACTCAGAAAATGAGATTTTTTCATGTGTCCGGAAACTTTTGGCCTGTACTGTATATATATATATATATATATATATATATATATATATATATATATATATATATATATTATAATAAATATGTGTATTTACATTTGTCTAGTGGTCTGAACGTACAATTGGTCACGAAGATAATATTTCAAGAATATACACTACCAAGAGAAATACAATAGATACAGATACTTTTGAAGTAAATCTCAGTCACCTTCTCGCTGCTAGAGATGATTTGGCTATTCTTGAGAAAACAAGCAATGCTAATGTTAGGAAGAATACTAAATGTGATATACAAAAAGTTATAATTGGCAGGGTAAGTAGTACATTTCAATTTTATATTATTTTATTTAAATAAGTAAAAATGTTTGCATTTTTTCACGTTTTTTTTCTAATATTTTTTGCATCGATCTATTATATTGAAGTTCTAATTTATTTAATAGAATTGCCTGTATTTATTTAATAGAATCTATTCTTATTAGGTTTACAAATTTTTAGCTGTGTTTTTTTTGTAAAGTAAAACAGAATCACATTTTTCTAATAGAAGTCATTCATGGTGTAAATTGGATATGTCAAATAATTAGATTTTTTCATTATACCTTACATATTGCATATTTGATATATTGAAATTGACATTTTACTTTTATTGCCTTAATATCTGTATTATGTATTTTTATTATATATTGTTATCAAAAGAGACTGCAAATCTTGATAGAATGCAATCAGAACAATCAACCATAGATAAATTTAATTACTTTTAAATTAATAATTTATAAACTCCCAGATATTGTACCTTATTACTTATTGTTATTTAATACATTCTATAATTTTAATTTTATTTCAATTTGTTTGAAGGTTGATAGTAGGAAACACTCTATAATTTAAATAAATATTTTGTAGGTTCCTGATAGAGGAGGACGTCCAGATGAACATGCTCCTCCTCCACCTGAAATGCCCTCTTGGCAAAAAGAGAGAGCTCCTCAACCCCAAGGAGGCTTTGGAGGTGGTAGGGGTGGACAAGTAAGATATATAAAAGATTTTATTATTGTTATTCTAATTTATTTATTTTGTTGTAGAGTACAAACTGTTGTTTTTTGTTTTTTATTAAATATTGGATATCAAAAAATTATTATTTAAAATAAATAAATAACAAATTTATTATTTGAAATAGGGTGGAGGTGGAAGAGGTGGTTTTTCACAAAATCAGGGCCAAAATCGTGGTTTCCAACAAAATCAATATGCTGGTGGCAATCAAGGAGGAGGGACAAGCAGAGTGCAGGGACAATGGAACCAACAGTCATCCAACCAGTCTAACTTGAGTGGAGGTTATAGGTAATGAATATTTTAGATGTAATGTGTTTAGTATACTAGATGTAAATTATAGAATATAAATATTACATAAATGGTATTGCAAACAAGCTTTATATATGTTGATAATGTTGTGTGTTATTTCATATAAATACTTCAATTATATATTAGAGTTCATCGCGAATCTCTAATATAATCTTGTCTTTAAAATTAGATTGACTCTTTGGAATATTAAAACAGGCGTTTTCTAACACATGCATATGAATATAAATAGTGTAAATATACCAAATTAACATTGTTTAAAATTTTTGTCTATCTGCCTGTCTATTTGGGCTAAACTTCGAAACGGCTGTACGGATTTTGTTGTCAGTTTTATTGACAGAAAGCTTAAGTAATTGGGAGTAACTTAGGCTACTTTAATTTTAAATTTTATAAAAGTAGTAAATAAAACGCTTTTTTTTTTATTTCTACGGAATAATCTTTTTTATTGGTACGGCATACATTACATATCATGTGATAGTTTGGTTTGGATGTACTAGAATTTAAAAAAGTGATATTTTTTACTTACATTATTCTTTTTGAATTGCTTGGCTACTTGAAAGCTATTACTGCAATCCCAATTTCATTATTTACTGCTTTTTGATTTAAATATTATTAGTATTAGTAATTGAAGGGTCTGGCAGAAATTGATTGATTTCCAAGAATTGTAAATATTAAATGACAATATTAGCCTAAAGTTTGTTATTGCTGAATGTTAATAATATATTAAAATTTATTTGTGGAAAAAATTTTAAGGTGGTGTGTTTGCCATTTCTGCTTTCAGCACTTTTTTAAGACACAAATAGTTTGAGGGCTGTTATTGTACGATCTTTTTTTAGCTTATTTTTCTACCCCCATCCATTTAGAAACTATGGTTGTCAGAAATCCATTAATTATTTTTGCCTAATCCCATATAATTTACAGTGTACAGTGTATTCTGTAATATAAGATATTAACAATTATATCAGTAAAGTACATACAAAATTTTCTTAAACTACTTTTCTTATGAATATATGTTGTTTCGAATTCCCAATGTATTTATTTGTTATTTTTTGAGTAAATGACAATGTTCATATTTTAGTAACCGTGGAGGTGGCAGTGGAGGTTCTTACAACCGTGGTGGTGGTCATAGCCAAGATAATTATAGTCAAAGCAGCAGCTATAACCAAGGAGGTGGTGGTTACAGCCAAGGTGGTAGTTCCAACAGAGGAGGTGGAGGTGGCTATAACCAGAGCTCTAAAAGTTACAGCCAAGGCGACAACTACAATAAGGGGAATGATAATAGCTATAATCGAAGTTCTACTGGCTATAGTCAACATAATCAAGGAAGTTACAATCAAAGCAATTATGAAAGTGACAATCAGCAGTCATATAATAATTCTAGACGAAGTGGCGGTTATCAACAGAAAAATTCCTATAATCAAGGTAATAACCAGCAAGGATATCACAATCGCAATAACAGATATTAAACACACTTATTTGTCATATCTGTTATTTGACATAATAATAAATTGTATATAAATACATTGGCTGAAAATGTAAATGACTATTCTCATGCACAATATTTACAAATAATTAAGAAATTAAACTTTCTTGATTTATATATTATTTTACTATCTTATTTTAGCAGTGAGTTTGCTTTTTATTTTGTAAAAACATTAAACATTTGTTGGTTTTTGCTTCTCATGCTTACTTACAATTAGTATTTAAGATATTTACCTGTTTGATGTTCGAAGAAATAATCATAGTACAATTAGACTGGATCTTGTATATTTTAGGATAATAATATATTTATAATCACAAACTTTAAATTTATTTAAAAGAACGAAATGTGTATAATAATATATTCATAATCACAAAATTTAAATTTATTGAAAAGAAAGAAGTGTGTTATTTATAAGTGTGGTGTGAAATAACTACATATTACTCAGAAATCTAAATATTTGAATCTAATACATAATATTTTGAGTTAGGTCTGATTTGTGATAATTATAATTGCTCCTTATTTTATTTGCAATATATTTACTATGTTCAAAGCAAAGCAAATAATGTTTGCTTGCATCTAATTTGCTTAGTTCAAAGAATTGATAATATTGTAATACTCTTAGACTTGAAGATCAAGAATTAATCAATATAATAAAATTATTTCTAAGATAACATAGTTTTATTGAATGTATAAGACTACTTTTTTTGAGTATGTAACATGATTTGATGACAATGAAGAATTCAAGTTCATCTTTTTGTTTGCACTAATTGATTGAATTCAATACAGGTATAAAATTAATATATTCAACGCTTACTGAATATAATGTAGTAGTATTAAAATAACATTTGAAAACACAATATTTTTATTTCCAAAGTTTTAATAGTAATTCAGCCTTAAACTTTAAAGAAAAATAAATATTTTTATCAAGTATTTGATATCAAGTTATATTTTTATTTTTAACTTTTGATTTCAAGTTATATTTTTATCTAAATGATGTTTTTAGTATTATAAATCATTCATATTATATAAGTTATTAATCACATTCAGTTCAAATTATGCTTAAATTTGAAAACAAATTCAAATCTCCCGCTCTATTATCTACTGCGCAGTATGTTGCGCGCATGTCTTTTCTCATTGGCTCAATTCAGGGTTGGTCATGAATCTGAAGATGGCCGCTTCTGCCTTTGGCAGTCACGCAATTGTTGTATGCTAACCACTAGGAATTATAATTTTAATTAAGACATAAGTAGTTTTATAGTATAATCTGTGTTGTGATATATTTTAAACGTTACTTAAATGTAATTCAAGTGATCTTTTATACAAAACGGACTCTAAAGTGATAAAATGAGGTGAGTCTATGTTTATGTGTACAGCTACTTGTCATATATTGCTTTTGTATGTTTATGAAATAAACTGAACATGTTTTAGCTTTTTTTGAGGATAATTTGTGTGACAGGTACCTTTAATGGATTAGCGAATGAAGTATTAACATATTGTAATTTATGATTTGCTGATTTTATTTTGAACTTATTGTAATTAATGAGTTCTTTTCGTTGAGTTCACAGAACGTGTTGAAACTTTATTTGTAGTATGTTGCACCTTTTGTGCATGATTCTAAACTGAGATTAAAGTGAGAATTCTTGAATATTCTTAGAATAAATAAAATTAAATATTTTTGGTTTATACGTAAAATATTGATTTGTGTATTCTTGCAAAGACTTCTTACAAAATCTTACTTGCATACAACACTTCCTATATAGTGTACAACTATATCTAAATTGTATGGAAATTTCTAAAACTACCTTTGAATAAAAGTAACAAAAAAAAGTTACTATATTCCAGTTAATTTATCAATATTGTTTTTGTCGTCATTTACAATCACAATCTAATTTTTTTTATTAATACAAAAAAATCTTATTGTGGGGTACTTTTTTGGAAATTGTTGTATTTATAAACTCTTTATCAACCCGGAAAAATAATCATGTTGTGCCAAAATGATTAGAACAAATTTATTCTTCATAGCTTATCAAATACTTCAATCAGTGTTTTATTTATAGCTTCAATAAAAATTTTATGAGTAATTTATTGCAAATAATCTTCATTTTCTGTTTTTTATATTTAATTGTTTCATTATAATATTTAACGTCTGTGTAGTATTTGATAAGATATACAAAACAAATTTAAATTTGAATAATAGTCGGCATGTCAGTACAATGACTCGTTACTCTGGATTTATAAATGATTTATATTCGTCATAATTGCAGAAGCTTGAGAGTAATTTAAATATTATTATTTAAATTAAACTATAATTAAGTATTTTTGTGATTAAAGCGTTAAGTATTTTTTGATTATACACATATAATTTTATAAATTTTACTCATAGTTACACAACATTAATTACTATCTTAATATTTCACTTACCAATTCACCTTTAATAATAGTAAGAAATATGAAGTTAATCATATATTATTGAACTCTTCATATCAATCATATATTATTAAAAGTGAGGGTTATCAAAATTATTGAAATTAATGCTCTTAACAAGTTATTTTTTAATTTATTTGTAAAAAAATACATTGAACGTGTATACAAAATTTAACATGACCGAATATTTTTCAGGTCATATTTAGGAGAAAAATTGTCTCAATATTGTAATTGTTTATCGTTATTATTTCTCGGTTTCTAAGTAACTTTAAGGTCGTTAATTTACTTCAGAAATATTATTATAATTAAAATATAGAAAAAATATTTTCTAGTATTTACATTTATTAAAAATAGTAAATCAATGAGAATATTATTGTTTACTAAGGCATCAGGGCATTAGTTCAGAGAATAATTAAAATTATATTTTAGAAAAAATCAAATTTATTTTGTACAACAATTACCTCATTTTCGTATCGGAAAATATATTTCTAATCAAATGATTTACTAAAAATGCACAGTTTGTTTGTTTACGATAACAACAACTATTGAAATATTAAACGATTTTAATTGCAATATTAAAATATTTTAATTGCAATATTAAATACTTTCAATTTAAAACGATTATTTACTCTTAAATATTTTTTTATTTCTTAAGTATCAATCGAGATACAATATTTTTTTCTTGTAAGCTCCATTATAAAATGAGTAAAAAACTAGTGGGCTGCATAGCATCATGCCTTAAGGTAAATTGCTGGAACTTCCCGTACCGTAATTAAAAATCTTGGTACCGAACCCAAAAAAATTACACAAAATGTGTATACATTATTAAAATCTCTATAAAATATCTGATAATTTACATACATATGTCTAATTAACATTTTTTATCGCCAAATGACAATTTTTTAAATTATTTTTATTGATAGTCCATAACCGCTGGACCTGCCTTCCCAAAAATTTAATCAGTTCATCTTGTCAATACAAGTTAAATGTTTTTTGAATTATTAAAATCGGACGCTCAGTTCTATTAAAAACTGAGTTACGTTTTTGGCACTTTTTGTCCCGTGTCTTCGGAACGGCTGGACCTGCCTTTGCCAAAAACTAATAAGCACGTCTCAAATGCAAAAAAGAGCCATTTGGCGGTCAAAAATGATCATTAGACATATGCACATCAAATTATCAGATATTTTATAGAGATTTTAACAATAAGTATAAATTTTGTTAACATTCCTATGGGTTCCGTACCAATGCTTATGCGTTAGACAGTGACGCGGCGCTTACGCGCTTTATATTTTGTCCCTATGCAGTTAAAGCAGTACGATTGCTTTGAAAAAAAAGTTCAGATCTTCCACAATATGTCAAAATAAAGAAAAAAATTTTTCAAAAAAAAGTAATTTTTTGTCCAATTTATAGTTTCTCAAAAATCTTATTTTTTCAAAGTAAATTTTTTTCAAAAATGTTAATCGTTTTTAAAAAAATAATAATTTTTGGTACGGGAAGTTCCAGCAATTTGCCTTAAGGCACGATGCCTTAATTGCCTTAAGACAGAATTCCACTTACAGCTAGTTTTTTCCTTAATTCAAACGTGATCTGGTTTGTCCCCACACAGACCTCCTCAAAGGTTTTCCAAGTGAGTCATATGGAATTGTATCTCTCTTAACTAAATTGATATGCTTTATACATTTGCGCAACATTTCGATGATGAAATTTAAAGGCAATTAAAAAAAAACTATACAGAGACTCGTCATTTAACTTTTAAGTATTCAAAGTGTCCGTTAAGATAGCGACTGAATAGTTTTATACAAAGATTTCACAGTATCTTTTCTTGTTAGCATTTTACGCTTCAGTAATTCCAGTAACTTGTTATGATACTATGAAATTTGTATAGCTTGAGGTATTTTAATAATAAGATTCATGTAAATATTCATAATATTGTAATTATTAATCACATGGTAATATGAGAAAAGGACCAGGTCATGGACTTTTTAAATTTCATACTTAGGTAGTAAAATTGTATGAAAATATTAAAAGATTTTGAATCAAACTTGGTTTCAGTATGGTAATATTTGAAATATGGATGCTTGTAAGCACCTCACAATTAATTCACTAGTAATTTTTTTCTTTTGTAAACAACAACGTAATACTTTTTTTTATTATATTTTGAATCACTTAGGCTTGTGTTTTTGTAAGGAAATCCAGTAGTCCTCTTCAAGTTGTGACAAATTATGAATACACTTGATAGTATTTTTTGACTTCATATTTTTTATGCAGCTACCTCCAAAAGCGATTTTCACTTCAGATTATACTTGAGAATTATAACCTCAAGTGGGAAGTTGATATAATGATGTCTGATATCAAGCTGACTGTCGCGCAACCCTTTTGATCTTTTTTGTAATAGTAAAAGGCTTGACTATTGGGAAGGTTTACTCAGAAACTATTTGTTTTTTTTTCTATATTATTTGCAATGATTTTTTTTGAAAATTTTGTTTGAACACGTGAAATGATCTGTTTTTGGAAATATGAATATTCAAAATATCTTAAAAAAAATTAAATGTATAATATATAACATTCAGCGATGGTTAAAGGAAAATTATGTAATCTAGGAAATTTTATCTAATGATGCAAATGGGTAATTATTCAATTCTAAGTGTTAATAATAAATCAAGCTTTTTGGTGCACTATATGCAAATTGTTTTCTTCTTAAAATGACTAGTATTTTTCTACCTAATTTAGCCTATATTAACAATATGAAAATTTATAAAGGACAACACCAAAATTTTCATTTTGTCAGTCAGCTGTAGTTAATTCATATAATATTTTCTTGTTTAAAGATAGTTTTTAGTGTCTTAGGCGTTTTTTTTCTCTACTTTTATTAATAACTAAACTGAATATATTTTTTTAATTTTTTGTATAATTAACTTCCCGTAGGGCAAGTTATAGTAATCGCAAAAAATCGAAAATGAAATTTTTTATATATCTTTACGTTTCAAAGGTTTCTGAACATTTCTGCATACCTTAGAAAAAATTGATGTATGTGTATGTGCGTGTGTGCGGATACAAATTCAACGATTTCGGGAACACGAATCAACCGACTTGAATAATTAGAAAAAACATTCGATTCGTATTGATAAGGAGACGTGCTGATTAGTTTTGGCGAAGGCAGGTCTAGCTCTTCCGAAGATATGGGACAAAAAGTGCCAAAAATGGTAACTCAGTTTTCAAGAGAACGGAGTGCCCGATTTTAATAATTTATTGCATTCAAAAATTTTACTTGTATTGACAAGAGGGAGAACTGATTAAATTTTTGGTAAGGCAGGTCCAGCTGTTATGGACTCTCAATCAAAATAAGTTAAAAAAAAATGTCATTTGGTGGTCAAAAATGTTTATTGGATATATGTACATCAAATTATCAGATATTTTATAGAGATTTACATAATGCGTACACATTTTGTGACATATCAATAAAATACATTAATTTCTTAAAAAAAATATTCTAATTAATATCTATGGGTTTTGGCTGTAGTCGTAATTCAGTGGAACCTAAAATAAATTTAATTTTTTTTTTTTTTTTTAATCCAATATTTTCTGTCAATTTTATTAAAAGTTAAAGTATTATGTTAAATATTTAAAAATATAAAAAATGTTAAATTTATAGTAGCACAGTTTATAAATTAAATTGATAGTAATGAACAACATTTATCACATATTATTTGCCAAATAACATTTTTTGAAGCTTTAATTCGCTATGTAATAAGACTCGTTGCAATGTGCACTCATGCACTTTTTTTAAATTTAAAGTTAATTTTTTTTTTAAAAAAAATTAAATTTCAAAATTTTGAAAAAACAAACAATTTTCAAAAAATTCAAAAAAAATAAAGCTTCTAAAAATTCAAATTAGGGCGCGGGAAGTCTCAGCAATTTGCTTTAAGGTACGATGCCATACACCACTAGTTTTTTTATTAAATGTATTTCGCATTGTGCCAATTCAGATAAATAATTAATTTACTTAATTTGAAATAACGTTATATGTAAATTTTTGTGTAAGATGTAGAATTTCAATACATATATTATGAATCAGAATGGATCACCAGAAGTCCTTGTTGGATAAGTTTAATATTTCATCATTCTCTCGTTCCGAAATTAGCGTATTAGCGACTGCTTGTATCCGTTCTCTCACAATTAGTCACAAACCGGCGACAATTTAATTTTGCAATATTGTTAATTTTTAAAAATTGAAATGATTTATAACTCGTCGAGAATTTTGTATTATTTATAAACTTCATGTGCGTTTTAGGCTTATAAAAATTTCTTATATAAACAAAGAATTAATTATTTACAATCAGTCTTCAACAATGTTAGAACTATTTTATAATATAATATTTACATTATTTTATAAATGTTTTTATTGTTATAGTTTCAATGTGTTATAATTATTTTTTCGCCTACACGTGTGTGATTGTTATACATATTTCTATTAATTTCTAATTGTTTTTATTTCTCTAATAGTTTCTCGTTGAGTCATATTTTTCGTTTACATAATACATTTGTTATTCTTTTATTTTCATCATTGTAAAACTGCGATAATTGATCAAGATTAATTTGTTATAGAATTATATTATTAACTTTATGATATAATTATATATTATCTGGCAGTAAACTAACAATTATTTTTTCAATTATGTAAATGATCATGTAAACTAACTGAATTCAATAAATTTTTTTATTTATATTTTTTTAGATTATTGTTCTAATAAAACCCAAGCTCTGATAGAATATTAGTTTATAGAAATTGCACTATTAAATATTTTCATATATTTTTTTATTATAAAAATAAAGTTCGATACTTTATCCAATGGTCTTTATCGCATTCCTTTTTATATTAAATTTTTTAACACTTTCTATTAAATTTACTCTTAATATTCTGATTATGTAAACCAGTGATTCCCAAAGTGGTCTATATGGTCCATGACAACTTTCAAGGGGTCCATGTCAACAAAAAGGAATGATGGATCACAACAAACCTTGTTAATATCCATTTTATTATAAGTCTATTAGTAAATCATTTGACTTGGATTAGTATATTTTCTTCAAATGTTTAATGCTAAACATTAGTACAATTACAAAGTTATAAAAAAATCAATATTGGCTAAATAGGGGTCCATGGCAAAGTCTAAGGGGTCCACGACACAAACAAGTTTGGGAACCTGTGATGTAAACTAATTGAATTCAATTAAACTAATTTTTTTATTCATATCTTTCTTATATTATTATTCCTATTGTTCGATAGGGTATTAGTTCATAGAAATTATACTGTATAATACTTTCATATATCCTTTTAACATAAAGATACTTTTAATCAAGGCTTAACCCTTTCCACTCGGATGCCGCTGTTGATTCCGTATTTCTTTACCTATTTTCACTTAATACCCTGCTGTAAATTAATAAATTATAAAGAAAAATTATATTACGTAAGTAAAAGTTTTACTTATGTATACATATGAAGTATCCCAGGTGGTGGTGTGTTATCATGACAGGTGTGTTGGGCTTAATAAAACACCTGTTTTTCGCAAAGTTCTTAATATAAAAACCGGATTTTAGGATATAACTCTTGTATTTTTCTTTTTAATGTTTCTTTACCAAACAATTAATCCAATAAACAAAAATATTAAATAAATAATCATCACAACAGTTAATAAAATACCAATAATTTTGAATGCTGTTCAAAAGCAATATAAATAATATTAAATTTCAACTGCTTTCTATATTACAGTTTGTTACTCTAAGAGTTAGGAACAATATGTAAATTTGCAACAACAAAAAATTAGCTACAATAATAATATGTATATCTAAATAAATTTTATAGGTGTATTTTATAGATATTCTGGATTTTTCAATAAATTGGTTCGTTCCTTCTCCGAACAATTAATCCAATAAATAAAATACAATTAGTTTTTTGTAGATGCTTAATTACAACGTGTTTTCTATAGGAAAATACATTTACTAAGATTTTTAGCATAGAGATCCTTACAATATTAAGAATTAATTTTGGTTAGTTGGATCTACATATACATGCTCGATTTTTTACAAAAAAAGGGGTTTACTTGAGAATTTTCATGAATATTTGGTATTATCTGGACTAAATCCATTTAAAAGTAACATTTTAAAACTCCCAATAAACAATATTAAAGAATAAATTCTATGCAAATTGAAATAGCACATTTTTTCAACTTTAGGAAGTGTGTGCTTATTTGATGAATATACACACTTGGAATTTCATAAATCAATACAAGATGTTATGAGTAAATGTGGAACAAATTAAATATAATTGCATTCTTATTTGCATACATTTTTCTAAGTATTTCAAAATGATTAGTTCTTTCAAAGGTGTAAGATATACAAAATCACCGATTTTGTTTTTCTCAAAATTTTCTATATGAGTCAATTTGACTCCACGAACTTTTCATTTTCATAATATCTAACTAGTGGTGTATGGCATCGTGCTTTAAGGCAAATTGCTGGAACTTCCCGTACCGTAATGAAATATTCGAGGAATATTAAATGTTTTCAAATAGATTATTATAAATACTGTAACTTATATATGTTTATAGAAAAGTAATAAACAAAACTTAATTAATCGAATTTAAAATTAAGACAGTTTTATAATAATTATAAGAATTATATAAACTGAATTGCAAAGTTAAAATTATTTATTTGAAGTATATAAGTAAGCTTTAGAACTTTAGCTAGAATTAAAATCAAAATTCTAATTATTTTTTATATTAAAAAAAACTTTGTGGAAATCTTTTCCCAAAAGCAATCGTTTCGTCAACACAAGCAGAAAGTTTCTTGAATCATCACATCTGATGCTTAAATCTCTCAAAAGTGCAATTTTTTTGCACATTTAGCTCAGTATCTCTGAAAGGGATGGACCAGCGTTTGCCAAAAACTAATCACCACTTCTCCACATCATTATGAAATGAATGTTTTTCAGATAATTCAAATTCGATGCTCCGTTCTCTCAAAAACTCGTTTTCTATTTTCTGCACTCTTTGCTCCGTATCTTCGAAACGGCTGGACCTGTCTTTGCCAAAAACTTAGCAGCACATCTCCTTATCAATAAGAATCGAATCATTCAAATCGGTTGATCCGTGTGCCCGAAAACGTGTACGAAAAATTGTATCCACACATACATATACACATCCATTTTTTCTGAGGTATGCCAAAATATTCGGAAATCTTTAAAACGTGAAGAAGTGCAAAAATTTTCACGTTCGATTTTTGGGCGATCACAATAACTTACCCTACGGGAAGTTAATAAGCATTTTCATTATCATTTAGTATAACTAATATACAGTTAAAACAGCCATTTAACGGCACTTTAAATCATTTTCCACGTTTATGATCGCGTGATAATTATAGCTCTTCTGATCGCTCCAATATTTATTACATATATGATTATTTATGATAGCGTAAAACGTACGTGAGATTTTTTCTAAATACAACAATAGTCGCAATAGAGTAATTATACCATATCCAATATGGGCAACGTTCATTAAAACATATGACTAATTATTTTTAATGAGCAATTGCTAGAAACAAAGCCAGTCGAGATTTCAGTAAGGACACTTTGATCAACGACCGGAAAATATTGAACGATGACCGGAATAGAACACTGAACCTTATGAGAAGGTAGAAACGTGTAATAACAAGTAGAAACTCTTGTAATTGTTGGATTTAATTAATATTTGACGGGTTTTCTAAAGATTACTTTAAATCAGGGATTCTTAAACTTTGTCCTTCGCGACCCCATTTACGATTGCCAGTTTTTTGGCGACTCCACTTAGGGGGCGTCCATTAATCACGTGAGCGAATTTTTAATGATTTTTGAACCCCCCCTCTTTCTTGGTGATACACGGTGATATTCAAAATTTGCCCCCCCTCCCCCACCAAACATCACATGTATTTTTGGTTACGTGATAAAACTGTAAAATTTTTGATTTTTTTTGAAAATATTTGAATTTTTTTAAAAAATCAGTTAAAAAGTAAATACACGTGATCTTTACTATACCCCTCCCTCCCCCACGTGATTTTTTGTGATTTTTTGTTAAACCCCCCCTCCCCCTAAAAACCTCACGTGATTAATGGATGCGCCCTTACGATTGGGAGTTTCTTGACGACACCACACATATCAAAAAATAAATTGATATTTTTTAATGATTTATTTATTTGGTAACAATATACATAAACATATACATATGAAAATATATAGTTTGAAAATTTATTGAGAACATACAAGAATCAAGACATGATGTTATAAAATGATGAATATTTGACATGATGTTATAAAATGATAAATATTTGACATGAAAATTTCTTGCGATCCCATAATTTTCTCGCGCGACCTCATTTAGGGTCGCGACCCATATTTTGAGAAGCCCTGCTTTTCAAGAATCATAATCAATTATCTCAAATT
This sequence comes from Ctenocephalides felis, assembly GCF_003426905.1. Taxonomy (NCBI): domain Eukaryota; kingdom Metazoa; phylum Arthropoda; class Insecta; order Siphonaptera; family Pulicidae; genus Ctenocephalides; species Ctenocephalides felis. Next base: position 23,216,073 of record NW_020539724.1, on the reverse strand, counting down.
CATTTTCATATGAGAGAAAATTAGTTTCAATTCCATATTTTGAGAATCAGCTTTTCAAGAATCATAATCAATTATCTCAAGTTCATTTTCATATGAGAGAAAATTAGTTTCAATAAGATATATCAACCCCCTAAAGTTGTATTCTAAGTGTGTATTGAGGAAATCTAAAATTTAAAGGATTTCTCTTACAGCATATTTTTTATTTAGAATATAATGTGATAAGTATGATGAAATTAAGAGCCTTATTTTATAAAACAGCAAACTTTGTAAATAACTTCTAAGATTTTTACTAAATTTTTATCAAAATTTGCCAAATTAAATGTTCACATGAAATAATATTTGCAGGTCTTGAAACAGTCATATCAATCCTCTAAACAAATTCCTTAATAACGCAGATTTAAATTTAAAAGATATTTTGAATGAGTATATTTTGTTATTTAAAATTATTGAGGAGTATTATAAAATTAAGAGAGAGCTTTCAAAAACAACACACTTTGAAAATAACTTCTAAGATTTTTACTTCATTTTTATCTAGATTTGCTGAATAAAATGTTAAAAGCAACAATAATAGGACAGCCATCAAGGGGGCGTCTATTAATCACATGATCAATTTTTTAAGGACTTTTGGAAAATTAGCCTCCCTCCCGCACCAAACATCACGTATGTTAGTTACGAGAAGAAATACTAAAATTTTTGATTATTTTGAAAATGTTTGGATATTTTTTTAAAAAAATCGGGTAAAAAAAAGTTATACGTGTAATATCTTACTATACTTACTTCCTTTCCGCCACGTTATATTTCGTGATTTTTCGACAAACCTCTCTCCTCCTGAAAACCTCACGTGATAGTCCTGGTTCGATCCAATTTTGGCCAGCTTGGTATCAAGCAGTATGATTCTATATTTCAATATTTAATCGTAGCTCGGTAACAAGCAAGCAAGCAAGTATAGTACTCATCAAACAAATAGCCCAATAGATTATATGACAATTAGTTTTGATTGCTGTTGAAATAAAGAAAAGAGGAAATTATTAATTTGTTTATTTTTTTAACTAAACTTAAAAAATTGAAACATAAAATTTGGATATAGTAGTGACCTTAGAAAATTTTAAGCTATTGTGTTTTGGTGAAATTGCTTAAAGATTTCAGGCCAGAAACGATGGTTCTGAATTTTCAAATTTGATTTGTCAACCTTAGAATCTGAATCCTGAATTTGGTTTGTGAACTTATCGAATTTAAGTATTTTTTTCTAAATGCACTTTCTTTAACAATTACATTATATTATATTACTATATTGTTGTATGAATATTGGTTCCTCTTTTCATCTAATATATCAACTAATTTATTTTTGGTGCCTAAAATTCACAAGTCAGCAATTTTGGTGATGTGCTGTTGAGTATTTAAAATTAATATAAAAATTTCAACAGCTAATGTACTTCCCCTGCGTGTCTGCTCTTGTATTTGAAATCTTTTAATTTGTTTTGTTGAATTTGTTGAACGCCATACTTTGAAGTAAAACTTCTTTCGGCGCGATTAGGATGTAAATCATAGAAAATGCAACGGAAGTGGTGTGTTACGCTCTCACTGCTTCGTCATCGGCCAACGATGTCGTCATTCGGAACGAGTCAATGCGATAGGCTCTTTTGTCTCGTGCATGTATCGTCATCTTGTACTGAAAATTTTTATTGAAAAGCAATGTCGGATAACGGTTAATTAGTGAAAAGCGATGTCTCTACTGCTTGACATCAGACTATAGTCCAGTCATTATAGTAAGTTCACCTCGCAATTCGAGATACCCAGCTGTAAGTCTGTAAATACTTGTATATTGACACCCTAAAGTTGTCTCAAAACCTACATATGGTATTAGCACCTTACCATATTTAGGTTTTGAGACAACTTTAGGGTGTCAATATACAAGTATTTACAGGCTTACAGCTGGGTATCTCGAATTCCGAGATTCTTACCTAATTTAAGCTTAAATGAGTGGACTACTAGTCGAGGCTATTATCGAATATCGAACTTGGGGCTTCTGATTCAAATTCCATAGCTCTAACCAGTAACCCACAGACGAACACTGCATGGCACATAATTTTCATTAAAGTTTCTATGGTTCATAAAGAATCCATTAGTTCATTGATCAATTTCGCGAAAAGCATGCAATATTACTTAATGAAAATATTTATTTAGCTGAAATTGTAATGAACGACTTTGAAATTTGAATGACTTGAATATAAGTTTTTTAAGAATTGAGTTTTAATTTGATTATATCAAAAGCATAATTTGCCATCTGCAAATGTATTTATAATTATCCACGGTGTATTATGCGCGTGTAACTTTTACTTGAGTTCGTGTTGTTTTTGTAATTTATCTAATGGAATGAATATGCAAAATTCTTTAGCACAAATTCATGCGAAATCATTCCGGCATGCGCTTGCAATGAAACTATTATTATTATTATTAACCTACATTAGTCACAGGAATTTTCTGAAAATATGAAACGCGAGAAAGAATTAAGGAAAATGTAATTAGAAACATATAAATCTAATGTGAGTGTATTATGGTGTTTCGGTTCAAAACTTTATTCGGACAGTATGTCACAGATATTCTATAACCAAGTAAATATATGTACACCTAAGTCTGTTTTTACACGGTAGATTGGTTCCAGAAGAAGCCGTGTAAAAAAAAACGTGTAAAAAAAGACATTGATCTTATACAAAAATGGATGATTTGTTCCTAATCTCTAAAACCTATTAAAATTAGTGAAAAACAAGAATTTTTAAGAACAAGAATTCATGTTTATTTTATTAAATCAAATATGTAATGCTTAGTGCTATTCACATTTGCTTTGAACAGTAAAAATTGTTTGTACGCGCTAAGGGGAATTCACTTAAATCTTTAAGCTAGTGTTCGCAAACTATCGATACTATCGATACTATCGATGGTTTCAGACTTTTTTCTTTCATAAATACTTTTTTGTGATATGAACATACTTCGCAAAAATTAAATTGACAAAAAAAATTTAAGTACATAAAATTTATAGAATAAAATCGTGTAAAAAAAATTAAAAATATTCAAATTTCAAACCGTGTTATACCAAAACCGTGTACAAAAGACCGTGTAAAAAACAGACTTAGGTGTATATTGATTGCAATCTCCTGATGTTTAATTGATTTGGCTGGAGACATCTTACGAAAAAGTTAACTTCTTTGCTTTGCTCCAAACAAAATTATTAACTAACTGTTAGTGTTCTGCTATCAATTTATTTTTAACTTCCCGTAGGGTGAGTTATAATAATCGCAAAAAAATTTGAAATGAAAATTTTTATATATCTTCACATTTTAAAGGTTTCTGAATATTTTGGCATACCTTAGAAAAAATGGTTGTATGTGTGTGTGTGTGTGTGTGCGCGGATACAAATTTTCGTCGATTCGGGAACATCGATCAACCGATTTGAATAATTCAAAATACATTCGACTGGTATTGATAAGGAGACATGCTGATTAGTTTTTGTTTGAACTGTTCAAATTTTTGGGAAGGCAAGTCCAGCGGTTATGGACTCTCAATAAAAATAAGTTAAAATAATGTCATTTGGCGGTCAAAAATGTTTATTGGACATATGTGCATCAAATTATCAGATATTTTATAGAGATTTTAATAATATGTACACATTTTATGTAACATTTTTTTGGGTTCCGTACCAAGATTTTTAATTACGGTACGGGAAGTTCGCTAGTTAGTCATAACTAGTTATCTCTTAGCACCCCACTAATTATCTCTTAGCTTAATTTAACATAAAGCTAAAAATCACAATTTAATATACATATATTAAATGTGATCTATTGATTTTCTCTATATCCATAAAATAATATCCTAGAAAACACAAAAAGTGAATAGAATTAATAGAATTTCTGGATAAATAGTATTACAATAAACTTCAAATAGCAGATACAAATTTTTGTCGACGATTTTGGGAACATGGATTAATCGATTGCAAAAGCATTCGATTCGTATTGATGGGGAGACTTTTTGTTAAGTTTTTGGCAAAGGCAGGTCAAGCCGTTTTGAAGGTACGGAGCAAAAAATGCAAAAAAATATAATTTAGTTTTTCAGATAACGAAGCATCCGATTTGAAGGATTCACAAAACATTTAACTTGTATCGACGAAATCAAGAACTTTACTAAATTTCTGAAAAGGCAGGTTTGGCGGTTTCGGAGATTCAATAAAAAAAGTAAAAAAAATCCCTTTTGGCGGTCAAAAATGATCATTACGCATATGCACATCAAATTATCAGACTTTTATAGAGATTGTAATAAGAACAAATTTTGTTTACATTTCTATGGGTTTCATACCAATGTTCAACCGTTAGACTGCAGCGCGGCGCTTACGCGCTTTCATAGCGCGATTGCTTTGATAAACAATTTCAAATTTTCAAAACAATTTTAAAATATAAAAAAAAAAATTTTTCAACCGTGTTTAAATGCGCCGCAACGCTTATGCGCTTTGATATTTTATCTCTAAAGCCCAATTGCTTTGGATGAATTCTAAATTAAAAAGAAAAAAACAAAAAAAATGGTTTTTCAAACATTTTCAAAAAAAAGCTTTTAATGTCATTTACAGTATGGGATGTTTCCAGCAATTGCCTTAAGGCACGATGCCATGCACCACTAGTATTTTATCTTTGTTTTGGACTTTGCAAGCTATTTATATAAAATTCATTCAAAAGAGATGTTTGCGAACAGGAGCAAAAAATGTTAAAAAGCCAATTGGAATTGAAGCCGCAACTGCGTATGTGCTCGGTGCATTTGTATATATGGCTGCTATCATTTATTTACAAGTAAAAGTTGATTGTGCGTGTATAACATTGCTGTTTATATATGTATATATTTATAGGTATGCAAATTTGTGCCAATACTATATAGTAAATATATCAAGTTTAGTTTGAAACATATAAACTGGCATTTCGAATATCACTCCTGCGGTCAATATTGATTAAATATTGGGCTTGTCAATAGCACTGGCATTGTAGTTTAAAAAAAATAAAACTAGAAATGTGCTAAGTAGGGGTAATAGCCAACTGGTTGGCTATATACAGATCACAAGATTTGATAAATAAAATAAAATAATAATACATTAGAAGATAAATAAAATAATAATACATTAGAAGTAATATGCACATTCTAATAAGGTGACCATACGTTCCAGTTTGGCCGGGATAGTCCCGGATTTCCACCCTGTGTCCCGTATTTTACTAAAAGCTATATTTGTCCCGGATTGTCCCTGATTTTCGATAGGTCTAGATCTAAATTGAATTTTAGCTCTAACTTGATAATAAAATTACAACTACCATTCAAATATCTGAAAACGTTTTGTACAACTATAGTATGCTTATTTGAAAAAGGCGGGTAAAAATTGCCACTCACGTTCATAATTTTGAACTTTTACTGTCAATTCGAATACTCGATTGCCTGAAATAAGTGCTAATTATTTTTAAATAATTATGAACAAAATTTTCCAAAAATTTTAAAATAACCAATTTTTTGCACTTTTTGAGACTGCTGTAGTATTACTGATACTAAAGATGAAACTTGATAGTAATACTTAATAGAAAGGAAGTTTAGTGTTATTTACAATCCTATTACCATTGAGATGCTATGTTCTCTCAAAAACTACCATTTTTTACATTTTCTGCTTTTTATCTCTGGAACGGCTGGGCCTGTCGCTGCCAAAAGCTAATCACCACGTCTTCTCATCATTACGGTTCGGATGTTTTTTGAATCATTCAAATCGGATGCTCTGTTCTATCAAAAACTTAATTTCAATTTTCTGCACTCTTTGCTTTGTATCTTCGAAACGGATGGACCTACTTTTACCAAAACTAATCAGCACGTCTCATTATCAATAGGAATTGAATGCTTTTTGAATATTTCAAATTGGTTGTTCCGTGCTCCCGAAAACAGACATCAATTTTTCTAAGGCATGGCAAAACGTTCAGAACCCTTTAAAACGTGAAGATATGTAAAAAAAATCATTCTTGATTTTTGGATGATTACTATAACCATATTTAAACAAGTATGACTATAACTTACTCTTTATGGGCGCCTCCGCTTTTTAGCCACCTACATTATTCATATTATTTTGCAGCATATTCTATACAATTCTTACATATATATTTCTTATACATATATCATATATACTATCTCTTCTTATATCAACTGATTTTCATTCTTCTTCTTGTTTCTCAATAGGTTCTTCTCATCTTCTAAACTAAACTTCTTTTTTTCTTTCTTACCTCTAATACAATTTTTTTCTTGTATTCTACAAATTAACAATTCTTAATCTAATTTAATATTATATATTATAATTCTTGTATTGCTGGAGATTCGAACCGAATTCCTCCAGCGTGTGAGTCGAGAACGCTACTGAGTGAGTTATTCCGGCAACTACGGGAAGTTAAAAAAAAACATTTCACTTTATTGATGAACTGAATAATTGATTAAATCCAAAAACGATTTCGGAGATCCAATAAAAAAAAGTTAATAAAAATGCAATTGTGCGGTCAAAAATGATCATTAGACATATGCACATCAAATTATTGGATATTTTATAGAGATTTTAGTAATAAGTACAAATGCTGTTCACATTTCTATGGGTTCCGAACTAAGTTTTATAATGTTTAGCCGCCATCGCTTTGAAAAATTCAAATATGTTCAACATTATGGAACAATGTTAAAAATATTTTCAAATCATTTCAAAATCAATAAAAAAAAATTAAATTGCGTTACGGCAAATTGCCTTAAGGCACAATACCATGCACTACTAGTTTACTTATTTATTCATATTACGAAGTAGAACATGTAGATGAAATACAAAAGTCGTACATCCAAAAGCAGATGAGAAAGGTAAAAATTACCAATCTCAAGATTTTGGTTGAAATAAAATGAAAGTCTATGAACCTTGGCAACAGTATTGTGCCTTCGATGCATGCATGTGTTTAAGCCCATAGTGCAATTGGTGCGCAACAAGGGGTCGTTAAGGACATCATCCCTCACACATCTGCTCACGCGAGGCTTACAGAGCAACCCCCATAGAAGTGTAATAAACACATAAAAATACAAACACTAGCATAACTTGCAACAGAGTAGTAGACATGTGCGAATGTCATCTGGACGAACCGATAAACGAAATAACCAACAAAATAATGAATTTGTTTGACATTTTTTTAGGTAGTAAAATTCTAGGTTCCGTACCAAAATGCTATGAATAACTAGCTGTAAGTGGAATTCTGTCTTAAGGCAATTAAAGCATCGTGCCTTAAGGCAAATTGCTGGAACTTTCCGTACCAAAAATTATTATTTTTTTAAAAACGATTAACATTTTTGAAAAAATTTTACTTCGAAAAAATAAGATTTGTGAGAAACTATAAATTCGACAAAAAATTACTTTTTTTTGAAAAAGTTTTTTTTTTTAATTTTTATTTTTTTAAATTTTTTTTTTCGAAAAAAAAATGTTTTCTTTATTTTGACATATTTTGCAAGATCTAAACTTTTTTTCAAAGCAATCGTACTGCTTTAATTGCTTAAAGAAGAAATATCAAAGCGCGTAAGCGCCGCGTCGCCGTCTAACGCGTAAACATTGGTACGGAACCCGTAGGAATGTAAACCAAATTTATACTTATTGTTAAAATCTCTATAAAATATCTGATAATTTGATGTGCATATGTCTAATGATCATTTTTGTCCGCCAAATGACATTTTTTTTTACCCTTTTTAATTAGATCTCCGAAACCGCTAGACCTGCCTTTATGAAAATTTGATCGGTTCTTCACCTTGTCTATACAAGTAAAATGTTTCTTGAATTATCAAAATCGGATGCTCCGTTCTCTTAAAAACTGAGTTACCGTTTTCGGCACTTTTTGCCCCGTATCTTCGGAACGGCTAGACCTGCCTTCGCCAAAAACTAATCAGCACGTCTCCTTATCAATACGAATCGAATGTTTTTTGAATTATTCAAATCGGTTGATCGGTGTTCCCGAAATCGTCGACAAAAATTTGTATCCGCACATACATACACACACGCACACACACATACACACACACACACACACACACATACATCCATTTTTTCTAAGGTATGCCAAAATATTCAGAAACCTTTGAAACGTCGAGAAATGCAAAAATTTTCATTTTCGATTTTTTTGCGATTACTATAACTTGCCCTACGGGAAGTTAAAAATATATATTATCATATTTAACTTCCCAAACCAAACAAATGTTATTAATGCAATTTTCTTCAATACTTTAAAAAATTAACGAATGCCTAATATAAACTAGTTGAGAGTGGCATTTAGCCTTAAGACAAGATGCATAAACTTCCCGAAATGTGTAAGAATTAACTTAATCAATAGAAATTGAAATTTAGATATTTAGATAAAAATTTTAACTGTTTATTTCAAAAATTAAATAGTGGATTTCAAGTAAATCTAAACATTGCGATTTCGAATAGAATTTTATCAAACACATTTAAATTAACTCTAATTATAATAATTATATTGCACAGACACATGCTTGTATGTATGCCCTAAAATTGTAGCTTGTTATTTTAAATTTTAATGAATTGATAATGTTTGACTCATCACATCACAAAAGCAACTTTTGACACAAATTTGACTATAATATTTTCTCAAACTTTGATGAATTTTTACCATTTAACTATTTGTCGTAGGGCCGTGACATTTTAGTATGTTTTATGTGATCATGATATCTATTGCCAAAAAAAAGTTCATAAAAATCGTCAAAAAAATTCTTTCAACTAAAAACTAATCAGTATCATTCCCAATCAATATTTTTCGAAAAGTTTTTGATTTTTTAAAATTGATTCAGAATTGAGAACTAAAACGTGGACGATTTTTTTCACTTTTCTGCTATTAACAAAGAAACGGCTCAGCTGATCGTCGTACAAAATTTTGGCTTTTAAATTTTTGAAATCGGTTCAGGCGTTTTTAAGCAACGTCGAGGAAAGTTCTAATTTTGACCAATGCTAAAAAAACGATACTAATTTTTGCAAACTTTGAATTTTTAAAATTAAACGACTTGCCGTAAGGCCATAATATTACCATAATATTTTAGTATGATCTATAAGACTATGGTATCTACCATAAAAAAAATCATAAAAATCGTCGAATTTTCTTTAACACTTATTGCAAAAAATGTATATTTATTACAACTGTGTATGTTTTGATACAATTTTTCGTCCATGATTTCGAGAGCACGGATTAACCGATTTGAATGATTCAATAAACATTCAATCCGCTTCTTAATTTCTAATATTATTCTAAATATTGTTTTGAATTTTGAATTTGAATGATTCAATAAACATTAAATCCGTTTCTTAATTTCTAATATTATTCTAAATATTTTTTTAAATTTTTTTGGAAAAATATACCTGGTAGACACGCCGCTGGGTGTTGCTACTATCTTCTTGTTTATATTATATGATAATTATTGTTAGCAATCCCTTCTTAATGTTAATTAATATGTAAAACAGATTGCAGAATAAATTAAATAAAAAAAAATTTTTTTTTGGAAACGGCACATAATCTATTTCTTTAAGTTTTTTATATTTTATTAAACGTCGTCATTGTTCATATTATTTTGACAAAAAATCCTGATGATTAAAACAATTGTCTTCTTATTTATTCCATTAATTGTTCGGTAAAGAAACAAATATCAACATAATGAAAAATCTAGGATTTATCTAATAAATATTTAAATATAAATACATAAGACAGATTTTTTTTAAATCATTATTAATTACTGCTAAGCTACAGTTCCGCAGATTAGAACATTAAATTGTATAAAATCAATATTTCAATTGTTTTAACAAAAGAATGAAAAAAAACATTCATAATTTGTCGACTCATAAAATTTCCCATTCGATCATGGGTATACGACCTAATGTGTGTAAGTTCCAACGTTGTAACACTTTCTAATAAAGTGCAACATGAAGCGTGTGACTCATAGAAAAAATGCGTATTTTGATTTAAATTACCATGGAATACTAACAAAAGACAATAAGAGTAGAAAATTCAGCTTTTATTAAGGGCTTTCCGTGACACAGTGATAAGAGCTTTGGCTCTTTAAGCAGAAGGTTCCAGGTTTCCAAAGTCGGACAGCTTGATATCGGTTTTCACTTGAAACTTTACATAAGAAATATGTATTTACGTTAAAGTAACTCTTCTCTGGTATTGCCATATTAAAAAAGTCATCGATATTAGAGAAGTCCTACTAATAAAGGATTAGAGAGTCTAGCTTTTATTGAGGGCTTTCCCGTGACATAGTGATAAGAGCTTTGGCTTCTCTTAACCAGAAGGTTTCAGGTTTGATATTCACTTCGGACGGCTTGATATCGGTTTTCACTTGAAACTTTAGATGAAAATATGTATTCAAGTTAATGTAACCCTTCTGTGGTATTGCCATATTAACAAAAAGTCATCAATATTAGAGAAGTCCTAAAAATAAAATATTTGAAATAAGGATAGACTAACTGTTGGATTTACCCTAAAAAGTTGAAATTTTCAAAAATTTTCAAAAAATTGTTCAGCGCTTCGATCGCGATGGCGTCGGATTACTGGAGGTGTTGGTTTATCGTAGTGTCTGATTAGTGAGATTCTACTGTAGTTTACTTAAAAATAATTATCAGTATTAGAGAAGTTCTAATAATATTTGAAATAAGGATAGAGTAACTGTTCGGTTTTCCCTAAAAATTTTCAGAAAATTGTTCAGCGCTTCGATCGCGATGGTGTCGGATTACTGGAGGTGTCGCATTAGTGAGATTCTACTGTAGTTTACTTTTCTAAATCTTTATTTTATCCAATCGATTAAACTTTAATTATCTGATATCTTATCATTTACATTCTCCTTTCTCAGTTATTCATACTACTAAGATACTGAACTTTTGAACTAGTCTTCAATAAATCAGTGATTTGAAAGTAGAACTATTCAAAGCTAGAAGCACTATATATACATAGAGAATGAAAATGATTTTAGCGTACAATAATTAGTTTTTTAACTTCCCGTAGGGTAAGTTATTGTAATGGGCCGAAAATCGGAATTGAAAATTTTTACATTTCTCGACGTTTTGAAGGTTTCTGAACGTTTTGGCATACCTCAGAAAAAATGGATGTGTGTGTGTGTGTGTGTGTGTATGTATGTGTGGATACAAATTTCCAGTCACGTTTTAGGCGCACGGATCAACCGATTTGAATGGTTTAAAAAACAATCGATTTCTATTGATAAGGAAAAGAGCTGATTAGTTTTTGGCAAAGGCAGGTCCAGCCGTTTCGGAGATACGGAGCAAAGAGTGCAGAAAATAGAAATCGAATTTTGAGAGAACGGAGTATCCGATTTGAATGATCTAAAAAACATTCAATTAGTAATGATTGGGAGAAGTGTTTATTAGCTTTTGGCAAAGGCAGGCCCAGCCATTTCGAAGATACGGAGCTAAATATGTAAAAAATGGCAGTTTTTGAGAGAACTAAGCGTCCGATTTAAATGATTCAAAGAACTTTCTGCTTGTCTTAACAAAATAATTTATTTTGGAAAAAAAAATTTTGTTCCATTTTTTTTTTTTTTTTTTTTTTTTAGTCTTTTGTATATAGAAAATATTTCAGATTTTATTTTATTATTTTATATTAGACAATGATACAATATTTATAATAATCTATTTGAAAACATTCAGTATTCAACGGGAAGTTCCAGCAATTTGCCTTAACGCACGATGCCAAAATTGCCTCAAGACAGAATTCCACTTACAGCTAGTTTTTCTTGTTCTTGTAGAAGATCATCTTTTTTACTTATCACTTTTGACTCAAAAGTTTTGAGACTCAGGTATACAGTATAAAAAGATAAAGCAAATTATGTAGTTACTTTCAAAACGGGTTAGCTTCTATTCAAGATTTAGACAGCTAAATCGAAGAAAATTGATGAAAAAATCGTTTTTTAACTTTCTATAGGGTGAGTTATAGTACTCTATAGTTATAGCTAAAACTATAATTATAGTTATAGTTTTAGCAAAAAAAATGAGTGAAAATTAACGCACTTCGATAATTTGCCTCTTTGCAGCTAAAGCAATGCGATTGCTTTGAAAAAAGTTCAAAATTTCCAAAATATTTCAAAATAATTTTTTTTTTTCCAAAAAAGTCAATTTTTATCAAAAATTTAAAATGGCTCAAAAATCTATTTTTTTTTCAAAGATTGAAAAAAAAATCTGTTACAAAATTAATTTTTGGTACAGGAAGTTCCAGCAACATGCCTTAAGGCACGATGTCATACACTACTAGTTTTTTCTTTATTGTAGCTATATATAAACACTTACTAATGGTTTTATTTTTTAATGTGGTTTTTAAGACTCATAGTTCTTTTTGACTGTCTTTTTGAAATAAGCTGAAGTACAATTTTATATGTTGTAATAAAAGATTTAATATCTCTATTTTTTGTGATATTTTTCTAAGAACATAGATAGCAATATGAACAAAGATTTCTAATAAGTCTTCTGTTTTATTTATTGTATTAATAAATTCATCCAAAAGACATCGGGTCAATCGTTGATTTGCAAGAAGTCATTCCAAGTTTAGAAGACTATGAATAAAAGTTCTGGCTGCTGTTAATAACAATAAAAAATACTTTTATTTTTACAACTTATTTCTTACTTTACATAACTAAGAATCTTATATTTATTCTAATTTTAAATGCATACATTAAAAAAAATCTTTAACTCATCTTGTTTCCCATAAGGCATTCAGATGTCATCGTACTGATGCTATTTTTGGCGTTTTCACACTGAGTTTTTGAGAAACAATAATTTACTGCCCTTTGCATATATTTTTAAATTTCATATTTTTATAAGAGCAAAATATTTTTTTAATACAATTTTTTTCTACATTCTGTTACAATGATTAAAAAATGAGCAGTGATTGTTAACAACATAAAAAGGGATACTATTATAGTTTGATACTCCCAGCGAAGAATCTATTAGGAGTATAAAAAAAAATAAAAAGAAAATAATACAAAAATAATAGTGAAAGTAAAATATACTCTTATAAATTTACTCAAAATATCTACACATTATTAAAATCTCTATAAAATATCTGATAATTTGATGTACATATGTCCAATAAACATTTTTGACCAACAAATTAAATTTTTTAACTTATTTTCATTGAGTGTCCATAACCGCTGGACCTGTCTTCTGAAATGGACCTGACAAGTTCTTCATCTTGTCAATACAAGTAAAACGTTTTTTGAATTATTAAAATCGGATGCTGCTTTCTCTTAAAAACTGAGTTACCGTTTTTGGCACTTTTTGCCCCGTATCTTCGGAACGGCTAGCCTGCCTTCGCCAAAAACTAATCAGCACGTCTCCTTATCAATACGAATCGAATGTTTTTTTGAATTATTCAAATCGGTTGATTAGTGTTCTCGAAATCGTCGACGAAAATTTGTATCCGCACACACACACGCACACACATACATTCATTTTTCCTAAGGTATGCTAAAATATTCAGAAACCGTTGAAACGTAAAAAAATATAAAAAAATTCATTTTTGTTTTTTTTTGCGATTACTATAACTTACCCTAAATTGGGAAGTTAATAAATAGTAATCTGCTCGAAGGCAGGTCCATGATCTGAGAGCATCACAATAAATGACTTTCTTTCCCTTTCTTGTTTATTATTCGCATTATCATTTTATTTCATTTATTCACTTTTTTTTATAGATTTTTATGCATTTTCCTTTACAAACTTCTGCTTTCATGTTTCCTGGTCTTGTGCTTCGGCTTTTAGTTTCCTTCTTTTCTCGCGTAAGTCATCAACCATCTACTTTCCTCTTCTTTCCTGTCCTTTTTGTCTTTCTATTTTAACTTCTATTTTTCTTTCTATTACCTTTCTATTTTCCTTTCTATTACCTTTCTATTTTTCTTCTATTTTACCTTCCATAACGTCGTGTAAAAGGCAGAATGGGACCCGATCCAGTTTCCTTTTCTTCTAACAATAGTCCTCAGTAGAGTTTTTTACTAAGTGAATATTATTTGTATATATATATATATATATATATATATATATATATATATATATATATGTATATCTATATATAGATAGAATTATTAATTACAAAGCATCTACACATAATATAGATTAAGATATATGTGGGTCATTCTTTTACAAACCGTACACCAACCATACCTTGACATTTTAGAATCGGCTGAATTTTTTTTTATAGATATTATACATAAAATCATTTGACACGTATTTCAGGATTTTGCCGGCAAAAATTTTTTTTTGTTGATATTTACGATTGAAATATTGCCGATTTTCTCAATTTTTATGAACTTCCTCTGCATTATGTTAATTATCTTCAGTTGTGTTGATCAGATCAGTATTGTTTTTTTTTATTATATTCATTATGAACTCAACTTTGAAGTAATTTAAAAAAAATAATGTTTTTGCAATTATTTTAACAATAATAACAATTGATTGTTTACATTGATTTTACAAACGGGCGCCCCGACTTAAATCGATTGCGTAAAAAACCATATTGTTTCTTTTTTTATCTACTTTAATATTATTTTTACTATTCGATGGCATGGCTGTTACATCGGAAGATATTAAATGTTTTCGAGCGCAAGTCGCGCCGCGCGTCCCTTTGAAAGACGCATTTCGCAGACGAAAGGCGAAATGAGTACAAGTACTGTTTTTAACTAAAATATTTTACAATTTGTTACTGAGATAAAATAATATATTGTCTAAAATATGTTGTAGAAAATATTTTGTACAAAATGCTCATATTTTTGAAACTGATAAACTAAAACTTATTATTCGTTGGAATATGAACAAAAGTTAAATTAATTGTATTGGGTAGATTTTGATTTCGTTAAAAAATAAATACAAGAGAATGCAATTAAAAAATAATTCATTTATTGCATTATAATTAAGTTTATATAATATAGCTTCTTTTGATGTACTACATAATATATATTCCATGTCACAACGTTAACAAGTTAAAAAACAGTTGAATCGCGTTCTTTTTGCAAAGAAAAGTTTTTAGGCCCGCACTTTATTTTTTTCAAGGTATAACACAATGATATTTCAAGGTGCCTTTCACTGTGACTGCATTTTAAAATCTTGTCTTCAATTTTTTATCGGCAACAATATATTATTCACTGGTTACATATTTCGAAGAAATGTTGCAAAGAGACTCATTTGCCCATTCAAATAATTGTTTTAGCGTTTGGATTGGATTTGATGCTCTTTGAAGACTAGCTCTGTCTGGCAGCTAGCCTTTTCAAAGTTCCACTCAATCCATCGCAAGCGCCCTTACCGTGTGACGTTGGGAAAAAGTGCCACTCTGCAACCAGACCAAAATCTTTTTCGTGGCAAGTAAGATTTACAAATTCTTTATTTTTGTACTGCGCACCCGACCCATCAAAAAATATAGATTTTTGTAATTTGCTTCAATTCTTTACCAACGAATTCAACTAAATGTTTTTGAAATACATTTAAACCGCTACAGTGTCGTGTTGCAGACATTCTGAAAAATTACTAACCTTTTAACACGAACATTATCGTCATTATCTTTGTAATAAATTTTAAATGCACCGTAGCCCGATTATTATTCCAATAAAATCCTTGAGCAGCATCTTGGACAACGCATGAATTATTTTGAAAAATCACACATACGATGCATTAATTCTGTGATAGTTCTTCCCTTTTTGTCATAAATTCATTTTGTTTCTTACAAGAAATGAATGTAATAATTTTTCCAAAGTGGCCTGCAATTTTTGTAGATATTTGTCTACTGGGGATATCATTAATTGCAACATAGTTCTATCAACGTTAGTCCATTCTCTGTACCTAATTTCGTCAATATAATTTTCTCAAAAATATTTTCTAATTCTGTGATCAAATTTCTAGGCCAGGACACTGGGAGCACTTTCGAAAAGAACAATTAAATACTACTACATATTTTAGACAATATATTTATTTTATCTCAGTAACGAAATTGTAAAATATTTTAGTTAAAAACAGTACTTGTACTCATTTAATACGCGCGATGCGTCTTTCAAAGGACGCGCGGCGCGACTTGCGCTCGAAAACATTTAATATCTTCCGATGTAACAGCCATGCCATCGAATAGTAAAAATAATATTAAAGTAGATAAAAAAAGAAAAATATGGTTTTTTACGCAATCGATTTAAGTCGGGGCGCCCGTTTGTAAAATCAATGTAAACATCAATTGTTATTATTGTTAAAATAATTGCAAAAACATTATTTTTTTAAATTACTTCAAAGTTGAGTTCATATGAATATAATAAAAA
>NW_020539724.1:23166925-23198705 GCF_003426905.1 Ctenocephalides felis | reverse complement strand
AATAAAAAAAGCGGAATTAAAACAAGTATATAAGTAAGGTTTCGAACTTTAGCTAGAATTAAAATCAAAATCCGAATTCATTTTGATATTAAAGAAAACTTAGTAATTTAAAAAAGTAAAAAAGAAAAAAAAACCTTTTTCCAAAAGCAATCGTTTTGTCAACACAAGCAAAAAGTTTTATGAATCATTCAAATCGGATGCTTAGTTCTCTCAAAAAGTGCCAATTTTTGCACATCGGGCCCCGTATCTCTGAAACGGATAGACCTGCCTTTGCCAAAAACTAATCACAACTTCTCCCCATCATTATGAAATGAATGTTTTTCAGATAATTCAAATTCGATGCTCCGTTCTCTCAAAAACTCGTTTTCTATTTTCTGCACTCTTTGCTCCGTATCTTCGAAACGGCTGGACCTGTCTTTGTCAAAAACTAATCAGTACATCTCCCTATCAATAGGAATCGAATGTTCAAATCGAATCATTCAAATCGGTCGATCCGTGTGGACGAAAAATTGTATCCTCACATACTCACACACATCAATTTTTTTTAAGGTATGCCAAAATGTTCAGAAACTTTCAGAACGTGAAGAAATGCAAAAAACTCACTTTCGATTTTTGGACGATTACAATAACTTACCCTACGGGAAGTTAATAACCATTTTATCATTTAGTATAACTAATATACAGTTAAACAACCGTTTAACAGCATTTTAAACCATTTCCACGTTTATGATCGCGTGATAATTATAGCACTTGTGATCGCTCCAATATTTATTACATATATGATTATTTATGATAGCGTAAAACGTACGTGAGATTTTTTCTAAATACAACAATAGTCGCAATAGAGTAATTATGCCATATCCAATATGGGCAACGTTCATTAAAACATATGACTAATTATTTTTAATGAGCAATTGCTCGAAACAAAGCCAGTCGAGATTTCAGTAAGGACACTTTGATCAACGACCGGAAAATATTGAACGATGACCGGAATGGAACACTGAACCTTATGAGAAGGTAGAAACGTGTAACAAGTCGAAACTCTTGTAATTGTTGGATTTAATTAATATTTGACGGGTTTTCTAACGATTACTCTAAATCAGGGATTCTTAAACTTTTGTCCTTCGCGATCCCATTTACGATTGCCGGTTTTTTGGCGACCGGAATGGAACACTGAACCTTATAAGAAGGTAGAAACGTGTAACAACAAGTGGAAACTCTTGTAATTGTTAGATTTAATTAATATTTGACGGGTTTTCTAACGATTACTCTAAATCAGGGATTCTTAAACTTTTGTCCTTCGCGATCCCATATACGATTGCCAGTTTTTTGGTGACCCCACTTATGATTGGGAGTTTCTTGACGATACCACACATATCAAAAAATAAATTGATATTTTTAATGATTTTAGTCTTGTATGTCACACATATGTTTTAGTCTTGTGAAGTCGTAACATCTACAAATATCCTCAAAAAAAATCGAGTGTTTTTAACAAAAAATATTAGTGATATGGATATATAAATCATTACAGAATAAACCTGATGATGGAACGTACCTAGTTCCGAAACGTCGTTATTAACAACATGTTCAAAAACCAAATTGTTTTTTATTATTGAATTTACTGTTCGGAAAAGAAACAATCAATATATACATACACATATGAAAATATATAGTTTGAAAATTTATTGAGAACATTCAAAAATCAAGACATGATATTTGGCATGATATTATAAAATGATAAATATTTGACATTAAAATCTCTCGCGATCCCAGAATTTTGCCGCGCAACCTCATTTAGGGTCGCCACCCATATTTTGAGAAGCCCTGCTTTAAATCAGCTTTTCGAGAATCATAATCAATTATTTCAAGTTAATTTTCATATGAGAGAAGATCAGTTTCAATAAGAGATATCAACCCTCTAAGGTCCTTAATAGCGCTGATTATAAACTCTGTATTGAGGAAATCTAATAGTTAAAGGATATCTCTTACAAACATATTTTTTATTTTGAAATATAACGTGAACAGGATGATGAAATTAAAAGCCTTATTATATAAAACCGCATTATTTGTAAAATAACTTCTAGGATTTTTGCTACGTTTTTATCAAAATTTGTCCAATTAAATACGAGACAAAACTTGCAAGTTTTGAAACAGTCATATCAATTCTCTAAACATTAATAACGCAGAATAAAATTTAAGACATTTTTCATTTGGAATTATTGAGAAGTATTATAAAATTAAGAGCCTCATTTTCAAAAACATCAAACTTTGAAAATAACTTCTAAGATTGTTACTTAATTTTATCAAAATTTGCTGAATTAAATGCTGAGCATTAATAATGTATGAATTAAAACATGGAAAAATATTTTACATCAAAACTAATGAAAGAAAAATTAGAAGCTATTAACGAGTACGGTAGTCGTAAAGAATGTCGGCTAGCCATACTTAGTCTTGAGTTCGATCCAACTTCGGCCAGCTTGGTATCAAGCAGTATGAAACCATATTTCAGCTTGAAATCATAGCTCGGTAACAAGCAGCAATGTAGTAGTCTTCAAACAAATAGCCAAATAGCTTATATCATAATTAGCTACGATTGCTCTTGAAACTAGTGGTGTATGGAATCGCGCCTTAAGGCAAATTGCTGGTACTTCCCGTACTGTAATGAAATATTTGAGGAAAATGAAAAGTTTTCAATTCGATTATTGTAAATACTGTATAAGTTACAGTATATGTTTACAGAAAAGTAAATAAACAAAACTCAATCAATCAAATTTAAAATGAAAACCATTGTCTGATAAAGAATTAATAATAATATTTATAAGAAAACTGAATAGCGAAGTTAAAATTTGAAGTATATAAATGATTTTTAGAACTTTAGCCAGAGTTAAAATTAAAATCCGAATTATTTTCGGTATTCAAAAAAATATTTTTTGAAAATAAAAAAAATAAAAAAATGAAAAATATTTTTTTCTCAATAGCAATCGTTTTGTTAATATGCCTAGTTCTCTCGGAAACTGCCATTTTGCACATTTTGCTCGCTATCTCCGAAACGACTGGACCTGCCTTCGCCAAAAACTAATCATCACTTATCCTCGTTATTATAAATTGAATGTTTTTTGAATCATTCAAATCGGATGCTTCATTCTCTAAGAAACTCAATTCGTATTTTCTGTACTCTTTGCTCTGTATCTCCGTAACGGTTGGACCTGCCTTCTCCAAAAACTAATCAGCACGTCTCCCTATCAATAACAATCGAATGTTTTCCAAAAACGTGAACGAGAAAATGCGGACACACAAAACACACACACACATCCATTTTTTCTGAGATATGCCAAAATGTTCAGAAACCTTCAAAACGTGGAGAAATGCAAAAATTTTCATTTTTGATTTTTGGCCCATTACTATAACTACCCTACGGGAAGTTAATAAAAGGAGGAATTATTAACCTTAGAAAGATTTAAGCTTAGATTTAATTGTGTTTGGTAAAATTGCTTAAAGAAGATTTCATGTCAGAAACGATGATTCTGAAGTTTAATTTGATTTGTGGACCTATGGTTTGCGCTTTCTCTAACAATTGCTAAAATTAACGTCGTCTGCAATCAATTATATTACTTATTGCTTTATTTATATTGACCAAATCTTGGAATCCTCTTTTCATCAGCATTTTTTGTGTTACTGTTCAGTGTTTAAATTTAATATAACAATTTCAATACCCGATGTACTACTTCAGCGCGCCTGCTCTTGTATTTGAAATCTTTTAATTCCTTTCAAATTAAATCAATTTGTAAATATCATTATTAATGAAGTATAATCATTAGAATGGCATATTTTGAAGTAAAACTTCTTTATACGCGACTAGTAGGTAAATCAGAGAATATGCAACGGAAGTAAGTTACGCCAATTATACTGCCACGTCATTGGCCAACGATGTCGTCATTGGAAACGAGTTAATGCGATAGGTACTCTTGTCTCTTGCATATATCGTCGTCTTGTACTGAATTTTTTATTGATACAGCAATGCCGGGTAACGGCTATTTTCACTTGGAAACATATTATGTGTATTTCCAAGTGAAAATCGATGTCTCTACTGCTTGACATCAGACTATAGTTCAGTCATTATAGTAAGTTCACCTCGCAATTCGAGATACCCAGGTGTAAGTCTGTGAATACTTGTATATTGACACCCTGAAGTTGTCTCAAAACCTACATATGGTATTGGCACCATACCATAGGTTTTCAGACAACTTTAGGGTGTCAATATACAAGTATTTACAGACTTACAGCTGGGTATCTCGAATTCCGAGATTCTTACCTAATTTAAGCTTAAATGACTAGACTACTAGTCGAGGATCGAACCTGGGGCCTCTGATTCAAATTCCATAGCTCTAACCAGTAACCCACGGACAAACCATGCCTGCATGGTACATAATTTTCATTAAAATTTTCATTGTTTATAATAAATCCATTATAGTTCATTGATCACTTTCACAAAAGGCAGCTACATTACATAATAAAAAAATATTTATTTAGCAGAAATGGTAATGAACGACTTTGAAATTAGAATGACTTGAATATAAGTTTTTTAAGAATTGAGTAGTTTAATTTGATATTATATCAAAAGCATAATTTACCATCTGCAAATGTATTTATAATTATCCACGGTGTACGAGTATTATGCGCGTGTAACTTTTACTTGAGTTCGTGTTGTTTTTGTAATTTATCTAATGGAATGAATATGCAAAATTCTTTAGCACAAATTCATGCGAAATCATTCCGGCATGCGCTTGCAATGAAACTATTATTATTATTATTAACCTACATTAGTCACAGGAATTTTGTAAAAATATGAAACGCGGGAAAGAATTAAGGAAAATGTAATTAGAAACATATAATTTAATGTTAATGTATTACGGTTTTTCGGTTTAAAGCTTTATTCGGGCAGTATGTCATAGATTTTCCTCATCTATGTTAATTTCATAGAATAATTGTTGGAACCACTAAATTTTGGTTTAATTTGGTACCACATTTATCTATAACCGAGTAAAAATATGTATATTGATTGCAATCTTCTGATGTTTGATTGATTTGGTTGGAGACATCTTACTAAAAAGTTAACCCTTTTGTTTCGCTCTAAACAAAATTATTATCTAACTAAAAAAATTGTAAAAGTATTATATTTTCTATTTTTGGTATCGAAAAATTTAGTTGTTAGTGTTCTGTTATCAATTTATTTATAACTTCCCGTAGGGTAAGGTATAGTAATGTCAAAAAAAATGAAAATGAAAATTTTTATGTATCTTTACGTTTCAAAGGTTTCTGAATATTTTGGCATACCTTAGAAAAAATGGATGTATGTGTGTGTGTGCGAATACAAATTTTCATCGACGAATTCGGGAACACCGATCAACCGATTTGAATAATTCAAAAAACATTCGATTCGCGTTGGTGAGGAGACGTGTTGATTAGTTTTTGGCGAAGGCAGGTCTAGCCGTTCCGAAGGTACGGGGCAAAAAATGCTAAAAACGGTAACTCAGTTTTTAAGAGAACGGAGCGTCCGATTTTAGTAATTCAAAAAACATTTTACTTGTATTGACAAGATGAAGAACTGTTCACATTTTTGGGAAGGCAGGTTCAACGGTTATGGACTCTCAATAAAAATAAGTTTCAAAAATGGAATTTGGCGCTCAAAAATGCTTATTGAACATATGTACTTCAAATTATCAGATATTTTATAGAGATTCTAATATGTACACATTTTGTATAAATTTTTGGGTTCTGTACCAAGATTTTTAATTACTGTACTGGAAGTTCCAGCAATTTGTCTTAAGGCACGACGCCATGCATCCCACTATTTATCTCTTAGCTTAATTTGCACCCCACTAGTTATCTCTTAGCTTAATTTAACATAAAGCTAAAATCACAATTCAAAATATATATATTAAGAGTGATCTATTGATTTTCTCTATATTCATGAAATAATATCTCAGAAAATACAAAAAGTGAATAGAATTAATAGAATCATTTCTGAATAAATAGTATTACAATAAACTTTAGATAGAAGATACAAATTTTTGTCGACGATTTTGGGAACACTGATTAATCGATTTGAATAAAAGCATTCGATTCGTATTGATGGGGAGACATTCTGTTTAGTTTTTGGCAAAGGCAGGTCTAGCCGTTTCGAAAATACGGGACGAAAAGTGCCAAAAATTATAATTTAATTTTTAAGATAACGGAGCATCTGATTTAAATGATTCACAAAATCTTTATTTTTTGACGAAATGAAAAACTAATTAAATTTTTAGGAAGGCAGGTTCAACGGTTTTGGGGATCTACTAAAAGAAGTAATTTGGGGGTGAAAAATGATCATTAGGCATATGCACATCATATTATCAGATATTTTATAGAGATTTTATTAATAAGTACATATTTTATTTACATTTCTATGAATTCTCTTTTAATGTATATCCGCTAAAGCGCTTCGTTTTTTCAAAAAATTCAAAATTATTATTTTTTTTCAAAAATTTCTAAATGCTGAAAAATCCATTTTTACCAAAGTTTCAAAAAAAAAATTAAGCTTTTTTATAAATTTAAATTTTCTGTTCGGGAAATTCCAGCAATTTGTATTAATGCACAATGCCATGCGCCACTATCTTACCATCTTACCACTTATCTTCTATTTACTGTTATATATATTTTGAACTTGGCAAGTTATTTATATAAAATTCATTCAAAAGAGATGTTTACGAACAGAAGCAAAAAATGTTAAAAAGCCAATTGGAATTGAAGCCGCAACTGCGTATGTGCTCGGTGCATTTGTATATATGGCTGCAATCATTTATTTACAAGTAAAAGTTGATTGTGCGTGTATAACATTGCTGTTTATATATGTATATGTATATGTTTATAGGTATGCAAATTTGTGTCAATACTATATAGTAAATATATCAAGTTTAGTTTGAAACATATGAACTGGCATTTCGAATATCACTCCTGCGGTCAATATTGATTAAGTATTGGTTTTCTCAATAGCACTGGTATTGTAGTTTAAAAAAATAAAACTAGAAATGTGCTAAGTAGGGGTAATAGCCAATTCGTCGGCTATATACAGATCACAAGATTTGATTATCTTTAATAATAATACATTAGAAGTAATATGTACAGACTAATAAGGTGTCCATACGTCCCAGTTTGGCCGGGATAGTCCCGGATTTCCACCCTGTGTCCCGTATTTTACTAAAAGCTATATTTTTCCCAGATTTATATCTTCTGTCCCGGGTTGTCCCTGATTTTCGATAAGTCTAGATCTCAATTGAATCTTAGCTCTAACTTGATAATAAAATTACAACTACCATTCAAATATATGAAAACGTTTTGTACAACTATAGTATGCTTATTTGAAAAAGGCGGGTAAAAATTGCCACTCACGTTCATAATTTTGAATTTTTATTTTCAATTTTATGAAAAATTATAAAAATCAACTTCTCGACTGCTTTAAATAAGTGCTAATTATTTTTAAATAATTATGAACAAAATTTTCCAAAAATTTATTTTAAAATAACCAATTTTTTGCACTTTTTGAGACTGCTGTAGTATTACTGATACTAAAGATGAAAATTGATAAGATGGTTTAATAATTGTAGAACAGATATAGTTATACCTAATAGAAAGGAAGTTTAGTGTTTTCCAATCTTATTTACCATTGAGATGCTATGTTCTCTCAAAAACTGTACATTTTTCATCTTATCTGGAAACGGCTGGGCCAGTCTCTGCCAAAAACTAATCACCACGTCTTCTCATTATTACGATTCGTTTTTTGAATCATTCAAATCGGTTGCTCTGCTCTTTCAAAAACTTAATTTCAATTTTCTGCACTCTGCTTTGTATCTTCGAAACGGCTGGACTGACTTTTATCAAAACTAATCAGCACGTCTCCTTATCAATAGGAATAGAATGCTTTTTGAATATTTCGAATTGGTTGTTCCGTGCTCCCGAAAACGTGGACGGAAAATTGTATCCCCACATACACACACATCCATTTTTCTAAGGTATGCAAAAAAACGATCAGAAACTTTTAAAACGTGAAGATATGTACATAAAAAAAATTCATTTTCGATTTTTGGACGGTTACTATAACTTACCCTACGGGAAGTTAATAAAAACATTTCACTTTATTGACGAGCTGAATAATTGATTAAATCCAAAAGCGGTTTCGGAGATCCAATAAAAAAAAAAAGTTAATTAAATTGCCATTTGGCGGTTAACAATGATCATTGTTAGACATTAGATTGGACATATCAAATTATTTGATATTATATAGAGATTTTAATAAGTGCAAATTATGTTTCCATTTCTATGGGTTCCGTACCAAGTTGCCATCGTTTTGAAAAAAGTCTAATATGTTCAAAATTTTGAAACAATGTTAAAAAAAATAATAATTGCAAAACATTTCGAAATTTCCAAAAAAAGTAAATTTTAAATTACAGTGCGGGAAGTTCCAGCAATTTGCTTTAAGGTACGATGCCACGCACCAGTAGTTCATTATTTATTAACTTCCCGTAGGGTAAGTTATAGTAATCGCAAAAAAAATCGAAAATGAAACTTTTTATATATCTTTACGATTCAAAGGTTTCTGAACATTTTGACATAACTTAGAAAAAAATGGATGTGTGTGTGTGTGTATGTGTATGTATGTGTGTATGCGTATGTGTGTGCGGATACAAATTTTCGTCGACGATTTCGAGACCACGGTTCAACCGATTTCAATTATTCAAAAAACATTCGATTGCTGTTGATGAGAAGACGTGCTGATTAGTTTTTGGTATAGGCAAGTCTAGCCGTTTGGAAGATACGGGTCAAAAAGTGCCAAAAACGGTAACTCAGTTTTTAAGAGAACGGAGCGTCCGATTTGAATAATTCAAAAAACATTTTACTTGTATTAACAAGATGAAGAACTGATCAAATTTTCATGAAGGCAGGTCTAGCGGTTTCGGAGATCTAGCAAAAAAAGTAAAAAAAAATGCCATTTGGCGGTCAAAAATCATCATTGGACATATGCACATCAAATTATCAGATATTTTATAGAGATTTTAACAATAAGTATACATTTTGTTTACATTCCTATGGGTTCTGTACCAATGTTTAACTGTTAGACGGCGACGCGGCGCTTACGCGCTTCAATATTTCGCTTATATACAGTTGAAGCAGTACGATTGCTTCGAAAAAATATTCAGAATTTCCAAAATATTTTTAAAAAAAGAAAACACTAATTTTCAAAAAGTCATTTCTTTTTCAAAAAAAGTAATTTTCTTTAAAAAATTCATAGTTTCTCAAAAATCTAATTTTTCCAAAAATGTTATTAAAAAAAATAATTATTAGTGCGGCAAGTTCCAGCAATTTGCCATAAGGCACGATGCCATGCGCCCCACTAGTTTATATTACTATTAAGAAATATAGCAGTACATGAAGGTAAAAAATATGAAGATGAGAAACGTAAAAATTAACAGTCTCAAGATTTTGGCTGAAATAAAATAAGTCTATGAACCTTGGCAACTGTATTGTGCATTCGATGTATGCATGTGTTTAAGCCCATAGTGCAATTGGTGCGCAACAAGGGGTCGTTAAGGACATCATCCCTCACACATCTGCTCACGCGAGGCTTACTGAGCAACCCCCATAGAAGTGTAATAAACACATAAAAATACAAATACTAACAAAACTTGCAATAGAGTAGCAGACATGTGCGAATGTCATCTGGACGAACCGACAAACGAAAATAACTGAATTTGTTTGACATTTTTTAGGTAGTAAAAATTCTAGGTTCCGTACAAAAATTATAAATTTATCATATTTTACTTCCCAAACTAAACAAATGTTATAAATCCAATTTTCAATACTGCAAAATATAACGAACGACTAATATAAGTAATTTCAACTTTTTTATTCGAATTTAATTTATTAACCCTTTTAGGATCAAGTTATAGTAATCGCAAAACAATCGAAAATGAAAATTTTTGCTTATTTTAACTTTTCAGAGGTTTCTGAACATGTTGGCATACCTTAACAAAATAGATGTATGTATGTGCATATGCTGTATGTATCTGTGTATGTTTGGATACAATTTTTCGTCCACGATTTCGAGAGCACGAATTAATCGAGTTGAATGATTCATAAAATATTCAATTCGTATTGCTAGCTAAACAATTTTTGTTTCTCAATTTCTAATATTTTTAACTTCCCGTAGGGTAAGTTATTATAATCCAAAAATCGAAATTGAACATCTTTGCATTTCTTCACGTTTTGAAGGTTTCTGAACATTTTAGCATACCTCAGTAAAAATGGATGTGTGTGTTTGTGTATGTATGTATGTATGGATACAATTTTTCATCCACGTTTTCGGGCGCACGAATCAACCGATTTGAATGATTCAAAAAAAAAACATTTGATTCCTATTGATAGATCAGTTTTTGGCAAATGCTGGACCAGCAGTTTAGGAGATACGGACCAAAGGGTGCAGAAAATAGAAATAGAGTTTTTGAGAGAACGAAGCATCCGATTTGAATGATCTAAAAACATTAAATTTGTAATGATTGGGAGTAGAGATGATTCGTTTTTGGTAAAGGCAGGTCCAGCTGTTTTGGAGATACCGAGCAAAATGAGCAAAAAAATTGCAGTTTTCGAGAAAACTAAGCATCCGATTTGAATGATTCAAAAAACTTTCTGCTTGTTATGACAAACTAATTGCTTTTAGGAAAAAGAATTGTTTTAATTTTTTTTTTCAAAAAAACATTTTGAATATCGAAAATAATTCGGATTTTAGTTTGAATTCTGGCTAAAGTTCTCTAAGGCTCACTTATATACTTGAGAAAAATAATTTTAACTTTGTAATTCAGTTTATATAATTCTTATAAATATTATACAATGTCACAGTATTTATAATAATCTATTTGAAAACATTTAATATTTCTCAAACATTTCGTTACGCTGCGGGAAATTCCAGCAATTTGCTTTAAGGCACGATGCCATACACCACTAGTTCATATTGTTTTTGTTAGAAAATCCTGATGATTGAACGTATCTAGTTCCGAAACATCGTAATTAAACATCTACGAAAAAACTAATTGCCTTTTTATTTATTGGATTAATTGTTCGGCAAAGATATATTTTATATTAATATATTGAAACATCTAGGAGTTATTCATTAAATATTTAAATATATATACATGACAATTCTTTTTAAAATCATTATTAATTACTTGTTTTTCACTTTTTGCAAGTTTTAATGGTTTTTGAACCAAGAATTTCTCATGAATTTTTCCATTCGATCATGGGTATACAATCTAATGTGTGTAAGTTCCGACGCTGTAACACTTTCTAATAAAGTGCAACATACAGCGTGTGACTCATGAAAAAAATGCGTATTTTGATTTAAATGACTATGGAATAATAAAAAAAGACAATGCGAGTAGAGAGTTTAGCTTTTATTGAGGGCTTTCCCGTGGCACAGTGATAAGAGCTTTGGCTTTTTAACCTGAAAAGTTTGATATCCACTTCGGACAGCTTGATATCGGTTTTCACTTGAAACTTTAGATGAGAATATGTATCTAAGTGAAAGTAGCCTTTCTCCGAAGTTCTAATAATAAATAAGGATAGACTAACTATTGGGTTTACCCTAAAAAGTTGAAATTAAAAAAAAAATTAAACGATTGTCCAGCGCTTCGATCGCGAAGGTGTCGGATTACTGGATGTGACGGTTTATCGTAATGTCTGATTAGAGATCCTACTGTAGTTTACTTAAAAATAATTATTAGTATTAGAGAAGTTCTAATAATAATATATTTGAAATTTGGGTTTTTCCTAAAAATTATCAATAAATTGTTCAGCCCTTTGATCGCGAAGGTGTCGGATTGCTGGAGGTGTCAGTCTATCGGATAAAGTGAGATTCTACAGTAGTTTACTTTTCGAAAACTTTATTTTATCCAATCGATTAAACTTTAATTATCTGATATCTTATCATTTACATTCTCCTTTCTCAGTTATTCATACTACTTAGGTTCTGAACTTTTGAACTAGTCTTCAATAAATCAGTGATTTGAAAGTAGAACTATTCAAAGCTAGAAGCACTTTACATAGAGAATGGTTTTAACGTACAATAATCAGTCTTTTTTTTGGTTCTAATAGAAGATCAGCTTTTTTGCTTATCACTTTTCGCTCAAAAGTTTTGAGGCTCAGGTATACAGTAGTTGAAAATAGAGACATTGTTAAAGCAAATTATGTAGTTATTTTCAGAACGGGTTAGCACAGTGCTTTTTATTTGAGATTTCGAAAGCTAAATTAACAAAAATAATAAAAAAATCGTTTTTTTTTCTTCATTGTAGCTTTATATAAAAGCTTGCTAATAGTTCTATTATTTAATTTGGTATTTAAGATCCATAGTTCTTTTTGACTGCATTTTTGAAACAAGCTCACGTGCAATATTATATGTTGTAATAAAAGATTTAATATCTCGATTTTTTGTGATATTTTTCTCATGAATTATTATAAACAGGGCTTTCCTCCTGCATAAAGACCTAAATATAAAAACTATTAATGAAATGATAAAAGAAAGGAGCAAAAAATACCACGAAAAACTAAAAGGTCACCCAAACATATATTTCAAAGAATTAAGCGAGGAATTTCCCACTCGAAGATTGAAAAAGAATGGCCTTACGATCTTAAATAAAATGTTAAAAAATATAAAAAGAGAGATATCTCAGATAATCTCTTAAATGCATTTACACCCAGCATATTGTCTTAACAAATGCATATTATTTTGATTGGTAATAAAACGATGCAAATAAAAAGGGCTTTCCCGTTTCTTCAGGGCTTTGGGCTTCCTATAAGAACATAGTTAGCAATATTAACATAGATATATAATAATAAGTTTTTTGTTCTATTTATTCTAATAATAAATTCATCCAAAAGACATAGGGTCAATCGTTGATTTGCTAGAAGTCATTCCAAGTTTAGAAGACTATTAAAAAAGTTCTGGTTGCTGTTAATAACAATAAAAAATATTTTTATTTTTACAACTTATTTCTTACTTTACATAACTGAAAACCTTATATTTATTCTAATTTTAAATGCATACATTAAAAAAAAATCTTTAACTCATCTTGTTTCCCATAAGGCATTCATATAGATGTCATCGTACTGATACTATTTTTGGCGTTTTCACACTGAGTTTTTGAGAAACAATAATTCACTGGCCTTTGCATATATTTTTAAATTTTATATTTTTCTAAGAGTAAAATATTTTTTTAATACAATTCTACATTCTGTTAAAATGATTAAGAAATGAGCTGTGATTGTTAACTATATAAAAAGGGATAACATTATAATTTGCTACTCCCAGCGAAGAATCTATTAAGAGAAAATAAAAACAAACAAAAAATAATACAAAAATAATGGTAAAAGTAAAATATGCTCTAAAAATATAAACATAATATAAACATAATAAAAAGTGGGGTGCATGGCATCATGCCTTAAGGCAAATTGCTGGAACTTCCCGTACCGTAATTAAAAATCTTGGTACGGAACTTAAATAAATTTACTCAAAATATGTACACATTATTAAAATCTCTCTAAATTATCTGATAATTTGATGTACATATGTCCAATAAATTTTTGACCGTCAAATAACATTTTTTTAACTTATATTCATTGAGTGTCCATAACCGCTAGACCTGCCTTCCCAAAAATTTAATCAGTTCTTCATCTTGTCAATTCAGGTTAAATATTTTTTTGAATGATTAAAATCGGACGCTCCGTTCTCTTAAAAACTGAGTTACCGTTTTTGACACTTTTTGGCCCGTATGTTCGGAACGATTAGCCTGCCTTGGCCAAAAACTAATCAGCATGTCTCCTTATCAATACGAATCGAATGTTTTTTGAATTATTCAAATCGGTTGATTGGTGATCCCGAAATCGTCGACGAAAATTTGTATCCGCGCACACACAAACACACGCACACATACACACGCAAACACATACATTATTTTTTTCTAAGGTATGCTAAAATATTCAGAAACATTTGTAACGTAAAGATATATACAAATTTTCATTTTCGATTTTTCGCGATTGCTATAACTTACCTTACCCTACGGGAAGTTAATAAATAGCAGTCTGCCCGAAGACAGGTCTATGATATGATAGCATCACAAATAAATGATTTCCTTTCTCTCTTTTGTTTATATATTATTTGCATTATCATTTTATTTCAATTATTCACTTTTCTATTGATTTTTATGCATTTTACTTTACAATCTTCTCTTACATGTTTTCTGGTCTTGTGCTTCGGCTTTCAGTTTCCTTTTTTTCTCGCGTAAGTCATCAACCATCTGCATTCTTCTTCTTCTCTGTCCTTTTTGTCCTTCTATTTCACCTTCTATTTGCCTATCTATTACCTTTCTTTTTTCCTTCTATTTTACCTTCCATGACGTCGTGTAAAAGGCAGAATGGAACCCGATCCAGTTTCCTTTTCTTCTAATGATAGTGCTCAGATCTTCAGTAAGTGAATATTTTTTGTATATATATGTGTATATCTATATATAGAGTATTTTTAATTACAAAACATCTATACATAATATAGATTAAGATATATGTACAAATCTGATACATTGAACAACAATATGTACATGTGCATCATAATTTGATAGGCGTATCCTGTTCTTTTTGTCATGAGAGAGTAACGATATTGATAACAAGTTGGTTGTTTTGCTGGCAGCTCAAATTAAATATTGAGTTCTGACCAGTTCACGACCTTTATTATTAAGTGCCGTACGTTCATCACGTTGTTTTAAAATAAACTCATTCAGATAATCGACTCAAGTCATTTAAAAGTGATTTTCAATTGGATGATTCGTGTGTGTTTAGTGCGAATATATTTGTGACTCCTTATACTTGTAAACTTAATGTGATAATTCGAAATAGTGAATATAACCTAGAGAAGTGATTACAATTAATATAATAATACGTGTTAGTAAGCTCTAAATATAATATAATAGTATTAAAAGGCCAAAATTATGAGAAAATGCGTGTATTTAACTTGCTGCCAACAAATATTTTCCTTGTTGTGCCTGTCATAACATTTTATTTGCTATTAGCATCGCTTTTTATAAATAAATTGTAGATATATTTATTTCTAAATTTTGCATAATTTGTTAAATATGTAGATATTTATGCAATGTTATTTTTTAAAACATCGTTCTCTACTAAGGCTCTGTCTTTGCTGATTCCATATATTGTTTAAATTTCTACTTTTATATACAAATGTGGCAATAACTCGTGACTCAGTAACGTTTCCGATTAAAAAAATGATACAGTCCAGTCATTATAGTAAGTTCACTTCGGAATTCGAGATACCCAGCTGTAAGTCTGTAAATACTTGTATATTGACACCCTAAAGTTGTCTCAAAACCTACATATGGTATAGGGTGTCAATATCATACCATGTAAGAATCTCGGAATTCGAGATACCTAGCTGTAAATCTGTAAATACTTGTATATTAACACCCTAAAGTTGTCTCAAAACCTATATATGATAGGGTGTCTATACCATATGTAGGTTTTGAGACAAGTATTTACAGACTTACAGCTGGTTATGACTGAACTAATACTATTATTCTTTGCACTACTAAACCTATATTGAAAATTTGCTTTTATGTCTTATTTAAAACGGACCACGTGTAGGGTAGAGCGGGGCTTAAAGGTCCGCGGGTAATAAGGTCCACAACCGATATTTCAAAAACAATTAAAATAAGGATTTTTTTTAACAACAATATTTGAAAGTAGAGGGAAAAGATGTACTAGCCATCTCCTTGATTCTGACGACGTTGCTATCAGGAGGTGGCAATGTTTCAAAATCTATAACAAAAGTATTTTATTTCGTTGTTAGTTTTTTTCATTGTGAGCACTGTTGTTTAGTTTACGAGACCGTAATATAATTTTTAATTTTGTGAATTAAATAGGGGTAACTAAACTAAACCTTTTAATTAACTTCCCGTAGGGTAAGTTATAGTAATCGCAAAAAAATCGAAAATGAAAATTTTTGCATTTCTCGACGTTTCAAAGGTTTCTGAATATTTTGGCATACCTTAGAAAAAATGGATGTATGTGTGTGTGTGTGTGTGCGTGTGTGTATGTATGTGCGGATACAAATTTTCGTCGACGATTTCGGGAACACCGATCAACCGATTTGAATAATTCAAAAAACATTCGATTCGTATTGATAAGGAGACGTGCTGATTAGTTTTTGGCGAAGTTAGGTCTAGCCGTTCCCAAGATACGGGGCAAAAAGTGCCGAAAATGGTAACTCAGTTTTTAAGAGAACGGAGCGTCCGATTTTAATAATTCAAAAAACATTTTACTTGTATTGACAAGGTGAAGAACCGATCGAATTTTCATAAAGGCAGGTCTAGCGGTTTCGGAGATCTAATGAAAAAAGTAAAAAAAAATGCCATTTGGCGGTCAAAAATGATCATTAGACATATGCACATCAAATTATCAGATATTTTATAGAGATTTTAACAATAAGTATAATTTTGGTTTACATTCCTATGGGTTCCGTACCAATGTTACGGTTACGCTTACGCGGTTTGATATTTCGTCTTTATGCAGTTAAAGCAGTACGATTGCTTTGAAAAAAAGTTTAGATCTTTCAAAATATGTTAAAATAAAGAAAACATTTTTTTTTTCAAAAATTAAAAAAAAAGTAATTTTTTGTCTAATTGTTTGTCAAAAATCTTATTTTTTTGAAGTAATTTTTTTTTCAAAAATGTTAATCGTTTTTAAAAAAATAATAATTTTTGGTACGGGAAGTTCCAGCAATTTGCCTTAAGGCACGATGCCTTAATTGCCTTAAGACAGAATTCCACTTACAGCTAGTTTTATTTTATAAGATGCATTGTTATTTTCAAGTTAGATTATATAACCTCTATAAAAGGTCTAATTGAAACATTACCTGGGAATTTAACATTAGCTCGACTTCACGCGTGTATTATCATACGTGATAACAAATCGTCTCCTGTAATTCTTATTGTGAATGAAGATTGCCTTCTGATATCAATATTACTAAATCTAAACATGTATATATATATATATATATATATACGTATATACATTCGAAAATTAGTCTAAATTAGCCGAGTTTATAAAATATTTTTAACTTCCCGTAGGGCAAGTTATAGTAATCGCAAAAAAATCGAAAATGAAAATTTTTGCATTTCTCGACGTTTCAAAGGTTTCTGAATATTTTGGCATACCTTAGAAAAAATGGATGTATGTGTGTGTGTGTGTATGTATGTGTGTGTATGTATGTGCGGATACAAATTTTCGTCGACGATTTCGGGAACACGGATCAACCGATTTGAATAATTCAAAAAACATTCGATTCGTATTGATAAGGAGACGTGCTGATTAGTTTTTGGCGAAGGCAGGTCTAGCCGTTCCGGAGATACGGGGCAAAAAGTGCCGAAAACGGTAACTCAGTTTTTAAGAGAACGGAGCGTCCGATGTGAATAATTCAAAAAACATTTTATTTGTATTGACAAGATGAAGAATTAATGAAATTTTCATGAAGGCAGGTCTAGCGGTTTCGGAGATATGGAGGAAAAAGTAAAAAAATGAGCCATTTGGCGGATAAAAATGATCATTAGACATATGCACATCCAATTATCAGATATTCTATATAGATTTTAACAATAAGTATAATTTTTTTTTACATTTCTATGGGTTCCGTACCAATGCTTATGTGTTAGACAGCGGCGCGGCACTTGCGAGCTTTGACATTTCGTCTCTATGCAGTTCAAGCAGTACGATTGCTTTGAAAAAAAGTTCAGAATTTCCAAAATATGTCAAAATGAAGAAAACATTTTTCTTTTCAAAAAAAAATTGTTTTCAAAAAAAAAATTTATTTTTCAAAAAAAAAATTTTTTTTTCAAAAAAAAGTAATTTTTTGTCAAATTTTTAGTTTCTCAAAAATCTAATTTTTTTGAAGTAAAATTTTTTCAAAAATGTTAATCGTTTTTAAAAAAATAATTTTTGGTACGGGAAGTTCCAGCAATTTGCCTTAAGGCACGATGCCTTAATTGCCTTAAGACAGAATTCCACTTACAGCTAGTTTTCATATCGAGTGGAGTCAGAAGGCAGATCGTATGATGTTACATAGTACAGCGTATGTACTTGGTGTTTCCGGTGTTTGTACTTTGTAATACTACATAAAACAGGAAGCATATATTTAATCACGTTCTTAGAACCATCCTAACATACGAGAAACTCTTGCCTTCAAAATATATCTTTTTATTTACAATATATCGGTTTCACAATTTTTTATTCATAGCTTCTCAGTAAGACTTTCAATGTGCGGTTTGTTTGATATTATACAGATATTTTGATTTCTATAGATCTCAAACGATATAAAAAATAATAGATAGGTGTGGATTTTTGATTATTTATCTATTAAATTTGATTATTTATTTATTTATTACTTATTTGATATATCTAATTAAATAAATGATTTATTTTAACCTTAATCATGATTTCAAATTTGTATTCATGTATTGTAAATAGTGGTTTACATATATCCGCTATAAACATATTGATTTCAATAACCAAATAGGATGATGTATTGTTCGCCTGTGTACATATATTAAATATATTTACTTTACTACTTGTTGCAAATAATGCCTAACTGGATAATGTTTTCAATATTCATTTCATTTTGCTCATACAAATTGCTTAGTTGTTATGTTAAACATTTATAAGTTTAATTCTGTTGTAGTAAAATTTAACTTTCCTTCTTTCTTTAGCATAAAATGGTTGCAAGTCTTTTCTAGTTTCAGCAACTATGCGAAGAAGTTGTCAGAATATTGAAATGAATAATATGATCATCAAATTTAATTTTCTATGTCGGTTTCAAACGGAGGCAAATATCTTTTAATTCAGGTGGCATCTTGAGTCAAAAAAGTTCTGGACAACATACAAAACACAATTTAGAAAAGTACTTAAACTTCATTGCTAAATGCACTAATTTAAAACTACTGTTCAAGGAGTTGACGAATCTTTACTGTAAATATTTACAAAATGTACTTCTTATAAACATCTTTTCACACCATTAAGTCAAATGTAACCAACATAAGTAAGAGTATGAAATCATTTCACACTAAGTATTTTGGAAATGAATATTATTAAGTATGTTTTAGAGAAATCATTAATCTTGTATGAGTATTTATATAACTGTGAGCAATGTTCATAGTGTAGGTGCTTCTAGTATTAGATCAGAAAAAACACAGAATATAGTCTTACAAGTCTTGTTAGGTAAAAAGTAAATAAATATCATATTTAAGATCAGATTTTCTTTGTGCATATTTCCAATACTGTTTCTTTATAAAAATATGCTTTATTATTCATGTTTTACAAGAACTAGTGAGTTAAATGTAAATTCGTAATATCTTTTGCTATAGCATTTGACCAAATCGGCAAATAAAATGATTTGTAGACATTTTGCAATTGTTTTTTGAGAAACTGTTTATAGATTATGATCGTCGTAGAACTCTGTCCAAAGGAAACATGTAGCATTCTATACTTTTATCATCATTTGCAAACTTATTTATGGCATATATAGCGAGTTGAAAAATATAGAGTCGAACACTTTTGTAAGAAAGCCAAACTTTAAACAATTTTGAGAGTTTTGTACAATTGTGTGCAATTCAGGGATCATTATGTACATAAAGATGATATTCTTCTTAGAAACCACAATAGAAACAGTAGTAACTTTTTATATATATTTTTTGGATATTTTATCATGTCATAATAAATCGTTAGAGTTTCTAATTATGATTATATCATCATAACTTGATGATAACAACGAATATGCTTTTATAGCCATTTTTGATTTTAATAGTTTGTATGACGCAAGTTTTTTTTTAACTTTCCTTAGGATAAGTTATAGTAATCGCAAAAAATCGAAAATGAAATTTTTTTTATATCTTTACGTTTCAAAGGTTTTTGAACACTTTGGCATATCTTAGAAAAAATGGACGCGTTTGTGTGTGAGTTCGTATGTACATTTTCGTCGATGATTTCGGAAGCACGGTTTGGCCGATTTCAATGATTCAAAAAACATTCGATTCCAATTGATAAAGAGACGCGCTGGTTAGTCTTTGGCCAAGGCAGGTGCAGCCGTTTTGAAAATACGGGGCAAAAAGTGTTAAAAATGGTACTTTTGTCTATTATTTTTCCGTCTATTCCGCCTCCCCCTCCAAACCACGTGTATTTTTAGTTACGTGATAAATCTTTAAAATCTTTGATTTTTTTTTGAAAATGATTAATTTAAAAAAAAAATCAATTAAAAAAGAGTAAAATACACGTGATATCTTACTATACCCTTCCCTCCCCCACGTGATATTTCGTGATTTTTTGTCAAACTCCCCTCTTTCCCTAAAAACCTCAGGTGATTAATGGACGCCCCCTCATCTACGAGCTTGCCTTTATGACTCGAGTGATTGCAAAGTTTCATTTTTATTTAAATCCATTGATCGAATATTTATTGTTTTCGATGTAATAATTTGTATATCTTCAATAGCATAATGAAGTTAAGCCATGAATAATAAAGCGTATTAAATAATGCGTATACTTTCTAGTCTCACAAATGTTCACATCGACTAAGCTAGTTCTTTGACTCTAGTAGTAAAATAAACATAAAATAGAACAAGTGCTAAATCTCAAGCAATCATAGTTTCTTGCATAATAAAATAATGAACAAATGACTTACTTAATCGCAGTTTATCTACTTTGCCTTAATCTGTCGGCCAGTTTTCAAAACTGGGGCACATCGCGTCATTGATTGAATCTAATGGATAATTCGCATTAAATCCGTAATTGTTTTATGGACGCGTGGGTGTTTTAGGTGCTTATGGAATTAGACTTGATCAGTTGTGAAATTTTCATATGATTATAACACGAAAGCTTTTGTTAATGACATGGGTAAAATTAATCTTACATTGAATATTCGCACGCATATGTAGGGAAACTTTAATTGATACCAACATTTGGATCTTAAATTTTGGCAATTCGCCTCATCTGTGCTCTGGTAAATAACTGTGGATGCATACAATAAATTTGCTGAAATCCAGTACTTACCAGTTGCCATTTGGTTATTTTCTTATGAATCTTTATATTAAAAACTCGCTAATCATAGATTCCTGATTTTTTTTTTTGTAAAAATAGGTTGTCAACGGTTTTCAGCTTAAATGTGTTCAATTGTATTTTTAGGTTTGCTGACGCATTCCAAATAAATGTAAAATGCTTTTTGTTAATGGATTATAGGTAACTTAGACATACATCAGTGAAAAATAATTTTTTGATCGATTGCGTAATTTTCACTTGGCTACCGTTGAAAAATGTTTCCCATCTTTTACTTTTTTATGTCTGCAAAGGTAAAAAGGCACCTTAAGCTCACAAAGTTTTATGAGATTTTTATGGTGACGGAGCCTCCAAAAAGAGCAGTGTCAAAATAGGTTTGTGTCAAATTCTGAAAAGCGCCCACATGATCTAAATCAGAGGTCGGCAACGCGGCGCCCGCGGGCGCCATGGAGCCCCCGATCAACTTTAGATGCGCCCTCGGTTAATGTAAATGTATGATAACCTTAGCATAAATGAATTTCATATTTTTCAAGTATATATTGCATATTGTTGTAAGTCTAAAAATATATATAGAAAATTTTACTACTATATCATATTTAGAAGTTATAGTCAAATTAGCAGAAGAGTTTTGTTCAAGATTTCGCAGCACTAGAACCCGTTCTAGCATTTTTTATAAACCCATCAAAGTTGCCGAAGATGATCTTCTGAAAAGTGTTTCAGTGTATTTCGAAATTAGTAATATCGAAGACGTGGAGTTAGAAATAATAAACTTACAAAATGATATTATTTTAAAAGCACATGAAGTAATGATAAAATGTTTTGGAAGTCAATGAAAATACGTATCCTATTTTAAGGAAATGTGCGCTAAAAATTTACTCATATTGTGCAACAACATACAATTGCGAGTCTTTGTTTTCAAATATGAAATATTTGAAATTAAAATACCGAGCAGAGTTAAATGACACACATTTAGATAACTGTTTGCGGACAGGGAACTTTAATTATATTCCCAATTATAAAAAATAGCTGAAAATACGGACACACAAGTTTCACACTAAATTATGTGTATATAATTAGGTATTATTAAATCATACTCTTCTTTTATCGATGTACTGAATGTTCGTAATGTATATATTATATTATATTAAGTCTTAGCAACTAAGAGAATAAAGGTATGAAAAATCTTTTTTTTTTTCATACCGATGCGCCCTCGGTAATTTTCAGATTTAGTTTTGCGCCCTTAACAGCAATCAGGTTGCCGACCCCTGATCTAAATCATCAATTTTCCTGATAAAGATTGAAATAACTTAGTTATTATTTATAAGAAATTATTTATAAGTAAATAGTTAAGATTATATGATTATCAATAAAATATTGTTAATATTAAAATGAATAGAAAAACAACTATTGAATTGTTTTTTCAACATGTCAATGTAGTATACAATGACTCTTTATGGCTGACAATTGCAAATTCCCCAAATTTACTAAATGTCCCTAACTGGACGGTTCTAGATAAAATAGAGAATATATAAAAAAACGTTATAGTGATTTTTCACTCAAAGATGAAAACACTCTGATCTCTGGTTGAACTTTATTGCAAAGAAATTTTACTCTTACCGAATTATGAATTCTGATGTCCATATCGAACTTAAACACGCAGGCCAAGAAAAGTGGCCTAAATT
Source organism: Ctenocephalides felis (assembly GCF_003426905.1). Classification (NCBI taxonomy): domain Eukaryota; kingdom Metazoa; phylum Arthropoda; class Insecta; order Siphonaptera; family Pulicidae; genus Ctenocephalides; species Ctenocephalides felis. Next base: position 23,175,843 of record NW_020539724.1, on the reverse strand, counting down.
AACAAATGGAAACAGTGATTTTTTATTTCATTATTACATCACATATTTTTGGCCATTCGGTAAAAATTATTGGAGCTTAGTTAGACGTTTTGCCCAATATTTACAATACAGTCCTGATCTAGCACCTTCTGATTACTTTTTGTTTCGATTTTATTTTTTAAATGGTAAACAAAATCAATGATTATGATGGTTATGATGGTTTCAAATTGTGTCTGATTAAGTTTGTTGCTAATAAAAACTAGGAGTTTTATGAAAATGGAATAATGATGCTTCTTGAAAGATTGCAAAAAGTCATTGATCAAAATGGAAGATGCAGAATAAAAAAATTTAGTTCGATCAAAAAAATTTTTTTGCTTTTCTAACAAAAATCTACACTTATTTTGTTGCCAATATATAACATGTGATACATACATAGTATAAAATTGCTAAAGTGATGCTAAAGTGATTATTAGTAAGCACTCTGTTATTCGTTATCCATCTTTATTTCAAAAACTCAGACCCCTGAATTTTGTTTTTATTACATTTAATTAAAATACAAAATGTGAAACCAAAAGTCGTATTTAATTTGTTTTATGCACGTGAATTTATATTGTAAGGGAGTACTTTTGCTCAGATGTTTGCAAAATAAGGAATTAATAATACATTTATAATAACTTTAATTATGATTTAAAAACGTACAAAAATAGCACCCTGTTTATTAATTTTTTCAAGTGCTGCTATAGAATTATATATTTCTGTTAATAATCCTCATTATTATCAATATATCTTATAATACGAAATAAGTACTAATGATTATAGAAATATAATCAAAATATTTGTGTAATTGTTTTGTTCTGTTTGTGAGAATATCTGGCTCCAGTGGAGAATGTACCGGAATATTTTCGCAGAATAATTAATTAATGACTGCTCAAATAATTATACTTTGCATTGAAAAACAATTTAATTATGATGATCTTGCAGCAAACAATCTACTATAATACTGGGGCGAAAAGATCATGCAAAAAGGTCTTAAAATATCGTGAATATTTTAAATAATACTTATTAAGGATAGGAGTGGAATATTCACTTTTATATCATATGCACTTCGACTTTTTACAATATTATTCAGATTTTTTTGATACAACATTGTTATATATATTATAGACTGAAATTGTATAATTTTTTTAAATGATTTCCTTGTGTTTTAAGAACAGAATAATTATAAATATGAACAAGTATCCAATGCCGTACAAATGTATTGTTACAGGATGAAAGCTCAGAATTTTTGCAATATTATTCAGATTTTTAAATACCCTATCGATGAATAGGCTAAATTAATACCTTCATGAATGATTTTCTTATCTCCTTAAAAACTGGATAATTACGAACAAATATCCAGTGCTTTACAAATGTATTGCTTCAGGATCAAGTCTACTAACTTCGTAATAATTTTAAAATTCTGTAAAAGTAATTATTTTAATTTACTTCAATTTTGAAGGATACGTGTATATACGCAATTACAAAGGCAGTTACATTTCTTTCAAACATTTTATTGCTTATCTGGCTGCTTATCATGCAATAGAAATTGAATCGAGCATTTAGTAGAGAGCATCTGGAGATTATCACTAGCACCAAAAATGTTCTCCAAGCAAGTCCACTGCGAATAACAATAACAAGATATCGTTGCAAGACATTGCAAACGGCCTACATTTTCCAACCTACATCCATCAATGTTAAACGATTACGCAACTGGCTAAATAAAACAATGAGAGAAGCACTCAGATGGTACAGATGGGCGCAATCAAGAACAAAGAGCAATTCAAGATGAATTTGCAACTAGTGGTACAGTTGGGAAAACAAAAACGAGGATGTTTAAGGAAACTGTGATGTTGGAGACGTCCTTTTGTTCATCTGTTATATCATATCACGCAAACATGTCGCATTTGTGCGCAACAATCAACTTACCAACTTATTACCCAATGTAAATATGTATAATATATGTATTTATAGATTTGTTCCAAATAATTCAATCAACGGGCACAGCTACAAGGACATGACGGTCTATTTTTTGCAACTTTAATTAATTTTTATTATTAAACCCCTTCTCATAGGTCTATAATATTTTACAAGGTTCGGTTTTACTATCAACTCTATCAGCATGCGAAGTTTCAGCAAAATCCAAGAAGATTAAACCTGAGGGTGTCCTTGTAAGAATAATATTTGACTTTTAGAAATTTTGCTTTTTTTTTTAACAGTAATTAGAATACATCCTATGAGCTATTTAGTTCAATTCATTCACTCACACTCATTAACACACACATGCAATTATTGTGCTAAATTATAGTATATCAATGGTTGTCACCTCAACTCCACCAATTCAGCTCAGTTGTCCAAAGAGACAGTAAAGTTAGATGTCTAAAATATTGCTTTGTGGTATCTTTTTTTTTTAGCATTTTTGAAATGAGTGTCTCAAAGAGTTGAGCCACTATATAATTTGTATAATTGAGTTTTAGAATTTGAACCGATTTTTTGCCTTATATATTAAAGATTTTGTCATGACGTATCTCGTATATTACTTAATCAGTTCACATCGACGTTGACAAAAAAATTTTAAATAGCGTTTGGTAAAAAAAAGTCAAAATAATTGTGTACAATCCACAAAATCAGGATCTTACTATATGCTTAGATATGCCAAGAAAGAGAGCTATAATATAAATATCATTTTAATGAAGTAGTTTTATCGCAATTAGATAATCGCAATAAGTATGAACATCTTTATTGTATTTTTAGGATGTCTGACATAAATCATAAGTTTTGTTTTCATATATTTACAATCTGTCTACGATAGGCATGCTGTAATTTTAATAGCTGTAGTATTTAGTTTGTAATAAAATATTACAAAATGGTGACTTTCCTTGTACTTTGTTAATTTTATTTTTATTTTTTCTTTCACTGTATACATACATTTCCTGGTAAATTATCTAATTTAGAATATCTCTGAGCGCATCTATTATTTGCTTCAGTATTTTGTTCTGATTTTTTTGTGAAATATTTAAATTGGTTAGGCTTAAGTTGGTTTTGCTTGCTTTACCTCAAAACCATATGTCCAAATTGTCGCGAATACTACATGGAAGATTAATAGTTTAGATTTACTGCCTAACAGCAATTATAGTTCCTTAAAGCTTTCCTTGAAAATACGAGAACATATTATATGTCTAGAGGACTTCACCGTAGTACTTTTTTTTCAATTTGGGAATTGAATATTTTAGAATTTTCAGAAGCTTAATGAAAAGAGCTTTTACCCACCTTTATAACACCTAATTAGAATTAAAGTTTAGGTTTTCTTTCTTTCTTGTGAATCTCAATATTATTGCCAATTGACAGATGATTTTGTATTTTTAAAGCCTTTCTTGTGATTCTAAAGTCTTACTTGTTATCCTTTTAATATAGGGGAAGTCCCCAATTGGCGTACACCTAAGGTTATTTATAAATAAATCAAAAAATATTTTACAAAATGTTTATTGAATTATGATTTATGTTACGTAACAAAGTTAGAAATCAAACTAAATTAACAAAACCGCAATCTTTGCTAAAAAATAATTAATACTATCAATCAAACTTTGCTATAAAAAAATATGATTTTAAACAGTGGCACCTAGTACCGGACATTTCAAAATAACCTGCATTGATCACATATGTAGCCATCTCCATGCACTGGAATGTCTGCGCATGTGTCTTTGACGAATTCTTGGATATTGCAAAAAAAAATTACTATTTATCCACCCTTTGGCTGGGCCACACCGATGCTCTCAGCTAGTGCATACACCATAAGCTTTTCATTCTTCGATTAGGAAATACGAAAAATGGTGGGGGTATGTAATGACCGTTAGCTCTCATACAGACAAAATTAAATAATTGGATTAAATCACGTATATTCTGACAAGAAATATCAATATGTTTACTGTCCGGCACTAAGGGACGACTTAGTGTCTGGTGCTAAGGGACAGACATTTTAGTTCATTTGGTGGCACTTACTAAAACTGGTCAAAGATTTAATAATATTCTACCATTTCACGGATAACAATCAAGTACATCTTTTATCTTTGCATACCACTCAAATGCAAATGCATGAATATGCTAGAATTACTTCCATTGATATTTAGGTGACGCCGTGATTTTGCGCCTAAAAGAGGAAAGGGTTGCTCTCGCCGTGGCCGTGTGAGTCACAGGCGAGGCTTGGCGCGTGATCCTGCACCTGTGTGCCCCCCGTGCCCCTTTCATTGTATTTTGAAATGAAAAGATTTGTACTTGCTTAAATAATACGTGTTAAATAGAGTGTTCGGTGCTTGGTGCCGTCCGACGTTACGGGACTTCCCCCTATGTGAAGTTAGACTGTAAAAAAGAACTTTTGCGGCATCTTCTTTTTCAGCATTTTTGAAATAGGTGTCTTGAAGAGTTGAGCGACTATAGAATTTGTATGATCAAGTTGAACCGATTTTTTGCCTTATTAAAGATCATCATGACTTATCTTATATATTACTTAATCCGTTCACATCGACGTTGATAAAAAAAAATTAAATAGTGTCTGTTAAAAAAAAGACAAAATAATTGTGTACATTGCACAAAATTAGAATCTTACTATAAGCTTATGTCATGAAAGAGAGCAATAAGATAAACATCATTTCAATAAATTATTTCTATCGCAATGTACATCTTTATAAATCATAAGTTTTGTTCTAATATAATTACAATCTGTCTACGAAAAGCATGCAGTAATAGTAGTTGGTATTTTCAATAAAATATTACAAAATGGTACTCATTTTACGTTTATATTAAAGATAGAATGCATTAATTAATCCATGACTTTCCTTGTACTTTATTACATTTTTTTTATTTTTTTTCTAACTGTATACATATATTTCCTGGTAAATTATCTAAATTGAATTTTTTTGATTTTTTTTTTGTAAAATATTTAAGTTAATTTGGTTAGGCTTAAGTTGGTTCTGCTTGCTTTACCCCGAAAACATATTTCCAAATTGTCGCCAATCGTACATGGAAGATCAGTATCTTGAATAATAGTTTAGGTTTACAGGAATTATAGTTCCTTAAAGAACATATCGTGTCTCTAGAGGACTTCACCATAGTACTTTTTTCAAATTTGAAAATAGAAAATTTTACAAGAATTTTTCAGAAGATCATTATATCCTTTACAAAAAATCAGGGCCTTATTTCTAAAACTGAGTTTTCTATGCACAAGCGTATATCTTTTTCAGAAATATTCAACTTCGCTTAATAAGAAGAGCTTTTTAAATGCTTGCTTCGCTTTAAGAAGAGCTTTTATCCATATTTACAACACCTAATTAGAATTGTTATGTTTTTTTCTTCCCTGTGAATCTCAATATTATTGCCAATTGTCAATTCTGATTTTTAAAGCCTTTTGTGATTCTAAAGCCTTACTTGTCATCCTTTTAGGATAGTTGTAAAAATTACTGAGTTTAAAAAAGCTTTTTGATTAGTCTTTAATAAAACTAATCAGTATGTTATACTTGTATGCAATTCCTAATTTGATTCGCAATTTTCACTATTAACTTCCCGTAGGGGTAAGTTACTGTAATCATCAAAAAATCGAAATCGTTTTCTTCATTTTTTTTTTTTCAAATTTTTTTTTTGTATATCGAAAATAAGTCAGCTTTTATTTTAATTCTGACTAAAGTTCTAATATACTTTGAACAAATAATTTCAACTTTGCAATTTATTCTATATAATTCTTATAAATATTAGACAATGTTACAATATTAATAATAATCTATTTGAAAATATTCAATATTCCTCGAACATTTCGTTACGGTACGGGAAATTTCAGCAATTTGCCTTAAGGCACGATGCTATACACCACACTAGTTTTTTTATTCTATCCTAATTTCACTTTCTTTTGGTTCTGAATTTCTATAAATAAGAGTGAAAATGTTTTTATCGGTGTCTATATTTACATACTTTCACGTTATTTTTAAAATCGATCGTACACATTCATTATGCCTCCTTTTGTAATCATTACACATGATGTAGTTGTATAGCTGTTCAGGGTTTCAATTGTGTTTTGATAAGTTCGGCAATTCAACAACGGGCGCCGTGCTGAATGATAAATAGATTTCAACCGATTTCCTGTCGATTTTCATATATGCGAGTGCTCAACATATGAATTATCATAATTAAATTTTTATGAATGCGTTTTATTGCCGAAGGGACTCCGGGAACCAATAATTTTGATTGTGGGCGAATGAAATATGAACAAATGTTAAGAGTAGAAAAAGTATTTGATAGTTTCTATAGCTGTACATTTGACAAAGTATAATCCTACTAAAATTAACACCGATATTGAATATTTGCTCCAAATTTTATCAGGAGAGTTTTAAGGGGCACAACTAGTGTGAAATTTTCAAAAATCGAATTTTCAATTTTTCATATTTCGATAGGTTATGTTATACCTTTAAAAATAACATACCAAAATTTTAAATCGATATTTCTTAATAAGTTTTTTAGTTACAGTCATTTAAAGAGTTATATAGTATTATAGTATAACGATCATTTCATCTTTAAACGCGTTTTTCCTCGAAACAGCGTTTTCCGAATTTGCTGCAGCGATTACCCAAAAACAAATGATCTGATCACTATCAAATTTTTTTTACATGTTCTGTATATAGTTCTTTGAAAAATGAACTATCGATTTTTTTATCGGATCAAAAATCGAATTTTGGCAGTCGAAAAAAACGCCGCCATTTTGTCAATTTTTATTTATTTCTTTATCGTAGTTTATTTTGCAGACAATATTATCTAGTTTAACGAGATTTTTTTTTTTATTAAATATACGTAGAAGGCCGGAATCACTGCAGCAGTGAAGGTCTTTTTTTTTTGTCGCGCCGTTGGAGATCGACAATAACTTAAAAAATATTTAATTCTTTTCCTCAAAAATTTTACTATGTATTCTCAAAACATGTATAAATATATTCCCAAAATTTTGAAATGATTGAGAAAGTTTTCTTAATATGAATTCACAAAAATCAGTTTCGGATAACACAAAATAAAATTGAGATGCATAAGATGATTAAGTTTCATATTGGAATTTCCTTAATTTCGAAAGTTATTTGGTATGCTTTGTGTAATGAGAATCAAATTTATTTAATGGACGACATTTTAGTAGAGAATGAAATAATATTTTGGGCATGGAAAATATTTTAATATAAAAATATTATTAAATGAAAACTTATTCGATGATATTTAAAAAAATTGAATATTAAAATATTTATGTTAATCGTATTATTTTACATAAGAATGATGTATAATCGTTAAGCATTGCCATAATTATTTAAAGAAATAAATAAATTGAAATAGAATAGATCACTTTTTTGTAGGTTGTAAATAATATTTTTTAGTAGTTGTTGATATAAGGAAATATCTACAAGTTACAGCACCCAATATATTAAGAATAGGTATTCGAAAATAACAAAATTCAAATTTACCTTTCTGATAATATCTTTCTGCCGTCAAATTTTGTGAAAAAAAACTAATAAAATTGCATTTATGAAATTTATTCACAACATATGAATCTAAGTAATTTTTACTAGAATAAATAATTAAGTTACATATTAAAATTCTTTTATTCCGTTCATTACATTCAGATTGATCTAAACTTTGCTAAATTGTTTGGAATTTCGAAAATTATTTGGAATGCTTTATGTAAGGTGAAGTAATTTCAATTTAATGAACAACATTTCAATAGAGAATGAAATCATATTTTAAATATAAAAATATTTCAATATAAAAATATTAATTTATTAATAAAAATTATGATATTATTTTACCGAAAGTATGAAGTATAATCATTAATATAGAGAACAAATAATTTATGCAATAAACATATTGAAGCGTCGCTTTAATTATTAGGATATGTCAATAAATTGTGATTTTTTTTTTAATTTCAATATCAATTACAATTGTTAAATAATATCTAATAACATTGCATAAGAATTAGTAAAAAAAAACGAAATAAAATACAGTATTTCAATTGAAATGATGATAGTGATGATAATTTAATATAAAATAAAAAGCTAAAAAAGCGAAAATTTATATAAAATATAAATAAAATTTGTGAATAATAAAAATAATATTAGAAAACAATAAAGTACAATAAATGGCAAATAATAAAAAATTTAATAAAAGAACAATTCGAAAATAGAATCAAAGAACAAAGAAACATGTGATATAAATAGATTAATTTTTTTGTAGATAGTAAATAAAATTCTGTAGTAGTTGTTGATATTGATAATGGATTGTACTACCCTAGGGGCAGGTCCATGAGCTGAGTTAAACTCGATTCAGGGAAAAACAGTATGAGAGATTTCCCATTGCCCCATTACATCTCAGTGCCTAAAATTCAATTTTGGTTATTTTCAATTGTATACTTATTTTATCTATATTTTCTATTGTGTAAATGCCAGGTTCAAACTTACGACTTCAAATTACTCCATGGAACACCCATAGTTATTGATACACACGAAAAACCTTAAGATTAGATATTCGCAAACATCAATATTAAAATTTATCTTCCTGATAATATAAACAGTGACTTCTAGTGTCACCAAACTTAGCGAAAAAAGCAGTAAATACTTTGTGACCTTCAAATAAATTTGTACTGACTGATAACAAAAATATTTTTCTGTAATGCCAGATTTAATATTACCAAGAAGTGTTAAATTCTCACTACATGATAAATACAACTTGTTCAATAATAATAAATTTATCAACAATCTTTAACAGCATAGTTAGTGAATTAATCTCATTCAATTATTCGAGACATTCATAAACAAACAACTATGTGACCGCATTGACTGAGTCGATTGTTTAGAGTCGCAATCTACTGAATTAATAATAATAACCGTGAC
>NW_020539724.1:23138441-23165925 GCF_003426905.1 Ctenocephalides felis | reverse complement strand
AGTACTTTTGCTCAGATGTTTGCAAAATAAGGAATTAATAATACATTTATAATAACTTTAATTATGATTTAAAAACGTACAAAAATAGCACCCTGTTTATTAATTTTTTCAAGTGCTGCTATAGAATTATATATTTCTGTTAATAATCCTCATTATTATCAATATATCTTATAATACGAAATAAGTACTAATGATTATAGAAATATAATCAAAATATTGTGTGTAATTGTTTTGTTCTGTTTGTGAGAATATCTGGCTCCAGTGGAGAATGTACCGGAATATTTTCGCAGAATAATTAATTAATGACTGCTCAAATAATTATACTTTGCATTGAAAAACAATTAATTATGATGATCTTGCAGCAAACAATCTACTATAATACTGGGGCGAAAAGATCATGCAAAAGGTCTTAAAATATCGTGAATATTTTAAATAATACTTATTAAGGATAGGAGTGAATATTCACTTTTATATCATGCATTCGACTTTTTACAATATTATTCAGATTTTTTTGATACAACATTGTTATATATATTATAGACTGAAATTGTATAATTTTTTTAAATGATTTCCTTGTGTTTTAAGAACAGAATAATTATAAATATGAACAAGTATCCAATGCCGTACAAATGTATTGTTACAGGATGAAAGCTCAGAATTTTGCCATATTATTCAGATTTTAAATACCCTATCGATGATGAATAGGCTAAATTAATACCTTCATGAATGATTTCTTATCTCCTTAAAAACTGGATAATTACGAACAAATATCCAGTGCTTTACAAATGTATTGCTTCAGGATCAAGTCTACTAACTTCGTAATAATTTTAAAATTCTGTAAAAGTAATTATTTTAATTTACTTCAATTTTGAAGGATACGTGTATATACGCAATTACAAAGGCAGTTATTACATTTCTTCAAACATTTTATTGCTTATCTGGCTGCTTATCATGCAATAGAAATTGAATCGAGCATTTAGTAGAGAGCATCTGGAGATTATCACTAGCACCAAAATGTTCTCCAAGCAAGTCCACTGCGAATAACAATAACAAGATATCGTTGCAAGACATTGCAAACGGCCTACATTTTCCAACCTACATCCATCAATGTTAAACGATTACGCAACTGGCTAAATAAAACAATGAGAGAAGCACTCAGATGGTACAGATGGGCGCAATCAAGAACAAAGAGCAATTCAAGATGAATTTGCAACTAGTGGTACAGTTGGGAAAACAAAAACGAGGATGTTAAGGAAACTGTGATGTTGGAGACGTCCTTTGTTCATCTGTTATATCATATCACGCAAACATGTCGCATTTGTGCGCAACAATCAACTTACCAACTTATTACCCAATGTAAATATGTATAATATATGTATTTATAGATTTGTTCCAAATAATTCAATCAACGGGCACAGCTACAAGGACATGACGGTCTATTTTTTGCAACTTTAATTAATTTTATTATTAAACCCCTTCTCATAGGTCTATAATATTTTACAAGGTTCGGTTTTACTATCAACTCTATCAGCATGCGAAGTTTCAGCAAAATCCAAGAAGATTAAACCTGAGGGTGTCCTTGTAAGAATAATATTTGACTTTTAGAAATTTTGCTTTTTTTTTTAACAGTAATTAGAATACATCCTATGAGCTATTTAGTTCAATTCATTCACTCACACTCATTAACACACACATGCAATTATTGTGCTAAATTATAGTATATCAATGGTTGTCACCTCAACTCCACCAATTCAGCTCAGTTGTCCAAAGAGACAGTAAAGTTAGATGTCTAAAATATTGCTTTGTGGTATCTTTTTTTTTTAGCATTTTTGAAATGAGTGTCTCAAAGAGTTGAGCCACTATATAATTTGTATAATTGAGTTTTAGAATTTGAACCGATTTTTTGCCTTATATATTAAAGATTTTGTCATGACGTATCTCGTATATTACTTAATCAGTTCACATCGACGTTGACAAAAAAATTTTAAATAGCGTTTGGTAAAAAAAAGTCAAAATAATTGTGTACAATCCACAAAATCAGGATCTTACTATATGCTTAGATATGCCAAGAAAGAGAGCTATAATATAAATATCATTTTAATGAAGTAGTTTTATCGCAATTAGATAATCGCAATAAGTATGAACATCTTTATTGTATTTTTAGGATGTCTGACATAAATCATAAGTTTTGTTTTCATATATTTACAATCTGTCTACGATAGGCATGCTGTAATTTTAATAGCTGTAGTATTTAGTTTGTAATAAAATATTACAAAATGGTGACTTTCCTTGTACTTTGTTAATTTTATTTTTATTTTTTCTTTCACTGTATACATACATTTCCTGGTAAATTATCTAATTTAGAATATCTCTGAGCGCATCTATTATTTGCTTCAGTATTTTGTTCTGATTTTTTTGTGAAATATTTAAATTGGTTAGGCTTAAGTTGGTTTTGCTTGCTTTACCTCAAAACCATATGTCCAAATTGTCGCGAATACTACATGGAAGATTAATAGTTTAGATTTACTGCCTAACAGCAATTATAGTTCCTTAAAGCTTTCCTTGAAAATACGAGAACATATTATATGTCTAGAGGACTTCACCGTAGTACTTTTTTTTCAATTTGGGAATTGAATATTTTAGAATTTTCAGAAGCTTAATGAAAAGAGCTTTTACCCACCTTTATAACACCTAATTAGAATTAAAGTTTAGGTTTTCTTTCTTTCTTGTGAATCTCAATATTATTGCCAATTGACAGATGATTTTGTATTTTTAAAGCCTTTCTTGTGATTCTAAAGTCTTACTTGTTATCCTTTTAATATAGGGGAAGTCCCCAATTGGCGTACACCTAAGGTTATTTATAAATAAATCAAAAAATATTTTACAAAATGTTTATTGAATTATGATTTATGTTACGTAACAAAGTTAGAAATCAAACTAAATTAACAAAACCGCAATCTTTGCTAAAAAATAATTAATACTATCAATCAAACTTTGCTATAAAAAAATATGATTTTAAACAGTGGCACCTAGTACCGGACATTTCAAAATAACCTGCATTGATCACATATGTAGCCATCTCCATGCACTGGAATGTCTGCGCATGTGTCTTTGACGAATTCTTGGATATTGCAAAAAAAAATTACTATTTATCCACCCTTTTGGCTGGGCCACACCGATGCTCTCAGCTAGTGCATACACCATAAGCTTTTCATTCTTCGATTAGGAAATACGAAAAATGGTGGGGGTATGTAATGACCGTTAGCTCTCATACAGAACAAAATTAAATAATTGGATTAAATCACGTATATTCTGACAAGAAATATCAATATGTTTACTGTCCGGCACTAAGGGACGACTTAGTGTCTGGTGCTAAGGGACAGACATTTTAGTTCATTTGGTGGCACTTACTAAAATTGGTCAAAGATTTAATAATATTCTACCATTTCACGGATAACAATCAAGTACATCTTTTATCTTTGCATACCACTCAAATGCAAATGCATGAATATGCTAGAATTACTTCCATTGATATTTAGGTGACGCCGTGATTTTGCGCCTAAAAGAGGAAAGGGTTGCTCTCGCCGTGGCCGTGTGAGTCACAGGCGAGGCTTGGCGCGTGATCCTGCACCTGTGTGCCCCCCGTGCCCCTTTCATTGTATTTTGAAATGAAAAGATTTGTACTTGCTTAAATAATACGTGTTAAATAGAGTGTTCGGTGCTTGGTGCCGTCCGACGTTACGGGACTTCCCCCTATGTGAAGTTAGACTGTAAAAAAGAACTTTTGCGGCATCTTCTTTTTCAGCATTTTTGAAATAGGTGTCTTGAAGAGTTGAGCGACTATAGAATTTGTATGATCAAGTTGAACCGATTTTTTGCCTTATTAAAGATCATCATGACTTATCTTATATATTACTTAATCCGTTCACATCGACGTTGATAAAAAAAATTTAAATAGTGTCTGTTAAAAAAAGACAAAATAATTGTGTACATTGCACAAAATTAGAATCTTACTATAAGCTTATGTCATGAAAGAGAGCAATAAGATAAACATCATTTCAATAAATTATTTCTATCGCAATGTACATCTTTATAAATCATAAGTTTTGTTCTAATATAATTACAATCTGTCTACGAAAAGCATGCAGTAATAGTAGTTGGTATTTTCAATAAAATATTACAAAATGGTACTCATTTTACGTTTATATTAAAGATAGAATGCATTAATTAATCCATGACTTTCCTTGTACTTTATTACATTTTTTTTATTTTTTTTCTAACTGTATACATATATTTCCTGGTAAATTATCTAAATTGAATTTTTTTGATTTTTTTTTTGTAAAATATTTAAGTTAATTTGGTTAGGCTTAAGTTGGTTCTGCTTGCTTTACCCCGAAAACATATTTCCAAATTGTCGCCAATCGTACATGGAAGATCAGTATCTTGAATAATAGTTTAGGTTTACAGGAATTATAGTTCCTTAAAGAACATATCGTGTCTCTAGAGGACTTCACCATAGTACTTTTTTCAAATTTGAAAATAGAAAATTTACAAGAATTTTTCAGAAGATCATTATATCCTTTACAAAAAATCAGGGCCTTATTTCTAAAACTGAGTTTTCTATGCACAAGCGTATATCTTTTTCAGAAATATTCAACTTCGCTTAATAAGAAGAGCTTTTTAAATGCTTGCTTCGCTTTAAGAAGAGCTTTTATCCATATTTACAACACCTAATTAGAATTGTTATGTTTTTTTCTTCCCTGTGAATCTCAATATTATTGCCAATTGTCAATTCTGATTTTTAAAGCCTTTGTGATTCTAAAGCCTTACTTGTCATCCTTTTAGGATAGTTGTAAAAATTACTGAGTTTAAAAAAGCTTTTTGATTAGTCTTTAATAAAACTAATCAGTATGTTATACTTGTATGCAATTCCTAATTTGATTCGCAATTTTCACTATTAACTTCCCGTAGGGGTAAGTTACTGTAATCATCAAAAAATCGAAATCGTTTTCTTCATTTTTTTTTTTCAAATTTTTTTTTTGTATTTCGAAAATAAGTCAGCTTTTATTTTTAATTCTGACTAAAGTTCTAATATACTTTAAACAAATAATTTCAACTTTGCAATTCATTTTATATAATCTTATAAATATTAGACAATGTTACAATATTTATAAAAATCTGTTTGAAAACATTTAATATTCCGCGAATATTTCGTTACGGTACGGGAAGTTCTAGCAATTTGCCCTAAGGCACGATGCCATACACCCTACTAGTTTTTTTTATTCTATCCTAATTTCACTTTCCTTTTGTTCTGAATTTCTCTAAATAAGAGTGAAAATGTTTTTATCGGTGTCTATATTTACATACTTTCACTTTATTTTTAAAATCGATCGTACACATTCATTATGCTTCCTTTTGTAATCATTACACATGATGTAGTTGTATAGCTGTTCTGGGTTTCAATTGTGTTTTGATAAGTTCGGCAATTCAACAACGGGCGCCGTGCTGAATGATAAATAGATTCCTACCGATTTCCTGTCGATTTTTATATATGCGAGTGCTCAACATATGAATTATCATAATTAAATTTTTATGTGTGGGTTTTATTGTCGAAGGGACTCCGGGAACTAATAATTTTGATTTTGAGAGAGTGAAATGTGAACAAATGTTAAATGTATTTGAACATTTCTAAAAGAATAAGGTTATGTCTAGTGAAATTACAGACTACGATATTATAATATTTGCTCGAAATTTTGTTGCGATAGTTTCAAGCATCCGTTTCGGACACAAAATAAAATTGAGGGACGATTCTCCGATAGAATAGACCCGTAAAATAGTGTTGTTATGGCAACAGTGTATATAAAACCTAACCTAGAATGCGTAAAACTTTAAGAAAGAATGTTATTAACTGCATCTTTCCAATGTATCATAACACTTAAGTGAAGTTAGGTTTTATATTGCCATAACAACGCAATGTTACGATCCATTTTATCTGAGAATTGGCCTCGGAATTTATGAAACTCATTTTCAAAATATCAGTCGAACTATGAGTAATTTCTATAGGAATAATTTTTTAAGTTACATATTGAAATTCTTTTGGTTCCGATCATTACATTCAGATTGATCTAAACTTTGCTAAAATTGTTTGGAATTTCGAAAATTATTTGGAATGCTTTATGTAAGGTAGAGCAATTTCAATTTAATGAACAACATTTCAATAGAAAATGAAATAATATTTTTAAATATTTCAATATGAAAATATTATTATATGAAAACTTACTCGATGGTATTTATAAATAAAATATTAATTTATATTAACCTATCATTTTCCCAAAGAATGATGTATAATTGTTAATACAGACAACAAAAATGCATACTGTTCTTTTTGGAACTTACTTATGTTTCAATTCGTAATATTACTCATATTAAAGCATTGCCATAATTATTTAAATAAATAAATTAAGAAATAGAATAGATCACTTTTTCGAAGGTTGTAAAGAAAATTGTTTAGTATTTGTTGATATAAGGTAATATTTACAAGTTTGTAACTTACCAAATATTTTAAGAAATAAATATTTCAAAAATATCAAAATTTAAATTTACCTTTCTGATAATATCTTTCTGCCGTCAAATTTTGTGAAAAAAAACTCAAAAACTAAGTATTTACTGCTTACGGATAACACATGATAAAATTGCATTTATAAAATTTATTCACAATATATGAATCTAAGTAATTTTTACCAGAATAAATAATTAAGTTACATATTAAAATTCTTTTAATTCCGTTCATTACATTCAGATTGATCTAAACTTTGCTAAAATTGTTTGGAATTTCGAAAATTATTTGGAATGCTTTATGTAAGGTGAAGTAATTTCAATTTAATGAACAACATTTTAATAGAGAATGAAATAATATTTTGAATATAAAAATATTTCAATATAAAAATATTAATTTATTATTAAAAATTATAATATTATTTTACCCAAATGATGAAGTAGGACCATTAACATAGTTAACAACTAATTTATGCAATAAAAACATATTGAAACGTCGCTTTAATTATTAGAAGATGTAAATAGATTGTGAAATATTTTTTTAAATTTCAATTTTATTTTTAATTTACTATTATTGGATAAGAATTAGAAATAAAATATAATACAAAATAAAGGACAGTATTTCCATTGAAATGATGTGATGATATTTTAATATAAAATAAAAAGCAAATAATGATAATAGTAAAATTAATAAATAAAATTTGTGAATAAAAAAATAATATTAGAAAACAATAAAGTACAATAAAAACAATAAATGGCAAATAATAATAAATTTAAAAAAAGAACAATAATTGTGAAATAAATAAATTACTTTTTTTCTAGATAGTAAATAAAATTTTGTAATAGTTGTTGATATCGATAATGGGTTTTACTGCCCTGAAGCAGGTCCATGAGCTGAGTTAAACTCGATTCAGGGAAAAATAGTATGAATGATTTTCCATTGCCATTTCACACCGCATTGCCTGAAATTCTATTTTGACTATTTTCAATTGGATACCTATTTTTGATCTATATTTTCAATTTAAATGGACATCGCTACTGCACGATGTCAAGGTTGTTCAGAGCCAGTTTCAAACTTACCTCATCCACACGATTTTTTGTGTTTAAAACCATTCACAATGGACCACCCATAGCTATTGATACACACGAAAAATCTTAAGATTAGATATTCGCAAACATCAATATTAAAGTTTATCTTCCTGATAGTATAAACTGTGACTTCTAGTGTCACCAAACTTAGCGAAAAAAGCAGTAAATACCTTGTGACCTTCAAATAAATTTGTACCGAGTGATAATAACAATATTTTTCCGGAATTCCAGAATAAGTATCACCAAGAAGTGCTAAATTCTCACTTCATGATAAATCCAACTTATCCAATAATAATAAATTTATCAACAATCTTTAACAGCATAGTTAGTGAATTAATCTCATTTCAATTATTCGAGACATTCATAAAACAAACAACTATGTGACCGCATTGACATGAGTCGATTGTTTAGAGTCGCAATCTACTGAATTAATAATAATAACCGTGACACGCAGGCCGAGAGAATTGACATGTCAAGATCAAATTGTGATCTTTGTGTAGGGGAGAGCTGGGATTTAATAAATAAAATAAATAAAATAAGAAATAAGAAGTTATAAATAAACGTTAATTGGTCTGATAGGGGAAAACTGGGATTTGATAAATAAAAGCGCATACATAAGGAATAAGAAGTTATAAAATTGAGATTTTAAAAGGTTTATTTACACTTTAATGTGATCATTATTTACTAGTGATAATAATATATAGTAGTCTGCCCGAAGACAGGTCCATAATGTGAGAACATCACAAATAAATGATTTCCTTCTCCTCCTTTATTATAATTTCCATTATTATTCTAGGAGGCGTCCATTAATCACGTTATCGATTTTTTAAAGATTTTTGGATCTTCCCCCTTCTCTTGGTGATACGTGGTGATATACAAAGTTACGAAACATCACATGTATTTTTAGTATTTAGGAACTCCCTTCTCCACCAAACATTACATGTATTTTTAGTTCAGAGAAAAGATTGTAAAATTTTTGATTTTTTTTTTTTGAAAATGGATTTTTTTAAAAAATTCAGGTAAACAATAAATACACGTGGTGATATCTTACTATACCCGTCCGTCTTCCACGTGATATTTTGTGATTTTTGTCAAACCTCCCGCTCCCTAAAAACCTCACGTTTTTAATGGACGCTTCCCAAGGAGGATCACATGAACGAGTTTTTGAGGATTTTTAGACTTCTCTCTTCCCCTTGGTGATACATGGTGATATTCAAAATTACGTGAAAAACTGTAAAATTTTTGATTTTTTTTAAATATTTGAACTTTTTTTTAATAAAAATGGTTAAAAAACAAATACACGTGATATATTACTATACCCATCTCTCCCCCACGTGATATTTCGTGATTTTTGTCAAACTCCCCCTCCGCCTAAAAAACTCATGTGATTAATGGACGCCCCCTTATTACTATTGTTTACTTTTTTATATTTCCATACTTTTTGGTCGTATACTTCGGCATTCAGTCTCCTGTATTTTCTCCTTTTTGGCTAGAAATTGTTCTTATTTGCCTGTATGAATTTATTAACCCTTTTCACTCGGATGCTGCCGCTCCGGCGACAAAATACATATAAATCTCGCCATTCACGAGTGAAACGGGTTAAGCTTTCGAAGAAGTTGGTTTTGCCAGAAATTCCGACTCGCTAATTTATGTTTCATCGGCATTTCAAGTCATGTTAGAATCGATGGGAATCTTATGTTTTTTAAATAATTTAAATCCGTTGATCTGTGCTCTCGAAAACGTCGACGAAAATTTTACGCACACACACATACATTACGCATTTTTCTATAAGTTATTTGCTATTGAATATTCTTCTCATTTTTAGACACCAAAATTGGAAGAAGTATTTATATGTTTGTGTATGTGAACCAAAATTCGACTTCCTGTTTTGACAAAAACGGCTGAACCGATATCACAAATTGAAAAGCCGTTCAAAGAAACTGGGTAAGGACTCCCATTGATTAGTCTTTCAATGCTATCGGCTGAGCCGTTTCTTTAGAATGAGCAAAAAAAAATGCAAAATAGTGCGTCAAAGTTTTAGCCAACTAATGAGTTGTTTTTTTTCAACATGCCAATGTAGTATACAATGTCCCGGACTATTGTAAATTCATTAAATTTACTGAATGTCCTTTACTGGACAGTTGCAAATAAAAGAGTTATTAAAAAAAAGCCAAAAGGTTTTAGCCAAGAATCATGAACCGATTTCGAAAATACAAAGATTTCTTTGAAAGTTGCCAGTTAGGAATCGTGCTGATACTTTTTGGTAAAGGTTGGTTGTTTTTGGGTAATTAATAAAAAAAAAATTGTCACGATTTTGACGAAACTTTGTATGATGGTAGAGTGTATGAATTCTTTTAACCCATGGAACCTCCTAAAATATAAAAAGTGATTCAATTATAAAAATTTATCAAACAATCGCATAATAAATAGGCTGCACCAATATTTTATCGATATCGTTGTTGAGATTCAATTTCAAGTTATGAATTCTCAATTCGTATTGACAATACCTATAATTTACACATTAGTTGAAAGTTTGTGCAACTTTCCTTAAGACAGACAGACTTACATCTGAAAAAATTTCCAAACTGAAATGATTTTACAATTTTTCAAAACCTTGGGTGCATCATTAACAATACTCTTGCATCAAACTATGTGAATTACGTCATTTCATGTTACATATTTAATTAATTGTAATTTAATTAATTGCAATTAATTGAGACGGAAAATGATAAAAACTTATTTTACATCCTTCACTCCACTTAATATAATGAAGTATTAATATCTCACATTTTATTGTTTCTCTGTATTATTTAGACCAAAAAATCAAATCTATTAAAAAATTATGTAAATATCAATGGAGGTCATTGCATAAGACCAATTAACGTCTGCACTTCAATGGGAATCTAATGTTTTTTCAAATAATTTAAATTCGTTGATCCATGCTCTCGAAAACGTCGACGAAAATTTTTATCCGCACATGTATACGCACACGCACAAACATACATTATTTATTTCTCTATTAGTTATTTGCTAGTGAATATTATTCTTCTAGTTTTTATATACTATGATCATGTAAATTTCTGAAGCTAAGTTTTTCGAAAATGTTAATTCCGCAGTGCTCTATATTAACATTGGCTCTGCTTGAATAGAAAAGAAAATACAGATTCATAGGTCACAGATCATATAAGTAGGTCTATGTCATTTGAATTGAGATCGGCAATTGCGTGCAGGATTAACAATTTAATTTAAGAACAATTGCATTTCCATGGTGTTATTCTTGAATGAATTCAGACACACATTAATGAATAAAATCCGTATCCGTTTGTTAAGACGACTTACTTTACTCGATCTATATAAAACTGGTAAGAAATCTCTCTGTTAGCCATATTAAAAAAGGTCTCTGAAATTTACAAATAGGCTTAACGACATGTATTTTAAATTTAATATTGTAACAAATTAAAATTATAGTATGTGATTATATTATAGTATGCTAAATTTATAGTATGTTGTGCATATTTTTATTGTATTTTCTAAACATCAGCATCAACTTTCTATTCAATATCAACTCTATGTGCATCACATCAGCAACTTGTAATTTTAGTTAAACGTTTTATTGGAGAAGTCGTAACATACAATTTTATTACATTGGGTAAACTAATATTTATGTTGGATTCACTTTGTGTAGAACAGAAGAATAGTTTTCAATATTTAAGAGATGAATTTACACCATAGGATCCCTGGTTCTACTTCTATAGTCTGATTACTGGTTAACTCATTTCATAGTATTTTCATTGTAATTTCTATACATCAGCATCAGCTCGCTATTTGATATCATTTAGGTATGTGAATTACACCAGTAACTTGTAATTTTAGTAAAAATGTGTGAAAAAATATTTTTTCATAGAAGTTGGTTTCAACGACGTTTGGTAACTTAATATTTGTGTAAATGTTGGATTCGCGTTGTGATAAAATATTTCCTGATTTTGTAAGGATAAACTTACACCATAGGATCACCATGATTTGGTTACATTCTAATTACTGTTTGAAAAATTTGATTTGAAGATCAAGTTTTATTACTTTTGAAAATTCTATTGCAATGCAGAGGACCAGGAAAAAATCTGACTTGTTTGCAAACGCCCCAAACTAATTTATCTACGAAGATATATTAGGAATTATTTATCTTTACCATTGAGTCAAACTTTGTCTCACTACTTTTCAGTTTTTTAACTTTAACCAGTAGGGCACAGTGATAGCAGTTTCTTGGTTTTGAAAATACATTTGTAGTAAATTAAATACAGCTTATAACAATAAATAAAAGGCGATGTTCAAAAAATATTTGTCTTAGGCATATAAAAGTGATTATAGGCTGTATATCGCCACGTACTTACGAAATTTATTAAAACTCTCCTTCGATTAACTCAGGTTGTTGGGATATAATTTAACCCTTGTAGCTGTGGACTGTATTAAAACACTGATTTGTTTGTATATTATGTATTTGTTGCAGTTCTAATTACAATCACTGATTTGTTACTAAGTTATAATGAAAGAAGATATATTTATTTGTTATTTATTATACATGTAGTTTCGCGGACTTTTCTTTTAGAAGTGAAAATTAGTCCCATCAAACTCACCGTTACCCCCTCTACCAGGGGTAGCGTGTAAAAGCTTAATGCCATGAAGATTGTCACCTTCATGGTCAATATAATAAAACGAAAATACGTACGAACATAGGCCTCGCCTTGGCAACCATAAGAAAGTAAAATTAGTGAAAAATCAGCATGAAGTAGAAAAGTCAATAGGATAGGATATAAAATAAAAATTAATTATAAAATAAGTCAATATATTATATAATTATAAAGTACGAACTCTTAGTAGAGTGTGTTTAATTAAATTAAAACTATCAAAACAGGGACCTACGTAATATCCTAAATATTACACATAGAATAACATCTTTGACGGAAATATGTAGATAAGATAGAAACTCCCTGTTTCTCATGATCAAAACTAAATTTTATGTGTGTATAAACTGGTTTGTTTGTAATAATAAAAAACATCATTGTTTATAAGAATTTTAAAATTATTATTATTTAAAATATTTGAAATAGACGCTTCTATAACAATGCCCTTTATTTGAAACATAAAATTATTCGCTGTTTTGTACTGATATAATTACCACTTTTCTAATTCATATTACCTTACCTTATAAAAGGTAAGTTAAATACATTTTTTACACTGTGTAACTAACATTAGCAAACACAAATATAAATTTTTAATTTATCGCAATTTCTCAAATTTCTAAATTGATCAAACTTTCAGTAATTTTGGAAGTTTTGCATTACAGTAAAAAAATTATTAAATACCAACGTTTTTTTTATGTGAAACTGTTAATATGTTAAAGTGAGTAATATTGCTTATATGGAACTTTCAATATAATTAATATTAAAATAGATATCGCAATAAACAGAACTTCTAAACCTCCAATTATCATAAGAACTGTGAGCTTTACTTATTGTCTAAATAAATAAAAAATATATTTTAAAATTACGATATTTTTATCGCAATATGCTGGGTTATTGCTCGTGTAATAAAACGAGTTAAGTGTAAATTTAAGTATAATTTTCTGTTGGGTATAAAAGAAAAACACATTATTATTCAAAAATCATAAACGACGTGTTGACTGAGTATTTTATTTTGTCGTATTTTTTTATTTTTGTGGTGTAACTTTCGTTATATTTTATTTAAAATCAATTATAATTTTGATTACTATAAGTTTTATTTCTAGATAAGAATATATTTTTCTAAACTTAAAATTATTATTTTAGAAAAATTACACAGGTCTACGAAATAAAAAAAGTTGTTTATATTATGTGTGCGACATATGTTTTCTAATGTAGTTTTTACCGCTGAACACAAAGGCTCAAGTCAAAGTTTAGGATCAATCTGCAAAAATCTAGGAAAAGTATAAAAAAACGGTAAAACCTAGGTTTAGTAATTCTTCTGCATGATGATTAATAAAAAATTATAATTTCTGTCGTTTTCTGCCCCTTTTTACTTTAAGGGGTTACAGCCGTGACTTGATGAGTTCCATTTAAATTATCTATTGTGTTTTTAAAAAAATCGAATACATATTTACTCTCTATTGCCCCTGAGTAATCTGAAAACACATTTGCAATTGAATATCTGAATATATGTTCGCAAATTACTATTACTATTATTACAATTACTACTGTTACTGTATTCTAAAAAAAAGAGTGCGCGTAAGGTTCACACGCGATTGAAGTAAAATTTATTTGCTACTGTACAAGATTGGCATTTAAGTAAAAATAAATACGTCATATAGAATTTTTGTATAATGTATATTAGTAATATAGTAACACTCGTGATGCACACATTTATTAGTGTCAACTATTATACACATTTATATAATGATAAATTATAAAATATATATTTATAATAGCATTAAATATATGTATAATATTTAAAAACAATATTGTAATTAAAGTTATACTTCAAATATGACATGATCGGTTTGTCATTGTAATTAGCATTTAGAAATGAAGTAATTGCTGATTAATAAATTCTATAATATTTATTCACACAGTGGATTATGTTAAACAACGCCTAAACAAATATTGTTTTTGCTACTTCACTCATCATGTAATTGTGACGAAATTTAAGTAGTTAAAATTAACATACATTTATTGACTGCTTTTTTTATTTTTTTGCTGGCGATATAATCTCATTCTTTGAACAGCTGTAATATCTGTTTTGTCTAAAAAATATTTTCCATTTTAATAACTTCAAAGATTTATAGAAACTACTAATAATATAGAAATAATTTCTAATCAATAAACTTACTAATCATTAATTTTATTAAATAATATTTTCAAGGAACAGGGTAAAATATTTTTCTGATTCAGACATTTTTCATAAAAATCAAGATTTGTACTACGACGTAACTTTAAAATGTTTAAAATTTTTCTATGCCGATTCTCTTGTTGATATCGGTACGCATACAGCGTTGACGCCGGTACGCATACAACGACAGATTTATTTACATACACGACGACTAATCACAATCGATCCGTATGGAAATGATTTTATCGGAAGCGAATGACGTACAGTTCGGGCGTAACGCTATTTCCGTTGCATTTGTACGGATTTACACCCTAATCGCGCCTAAAGAAATTTTACTTCAAAAAGCTTAATAGATCATTTAGGTGAAACTCAATAGTCATCTGAGGTAAAAAGGACCACGAGACGACAGAAATTATAAGATTTTAATTATCATGCAGAAGAATTACTAGATAGTAGATTTTGTCGTTTTTTTATATTTTTCTTCCTTTTTTGCAGTTTCATTCCAAATTTTGACTTCAGATTTGTGTTCAGAGGTAAAAACTATATTGGAAAACAAATGTCTCATGTACAACTTTTTTGTGCACTCGTGTTATTAATATAAATAATATTATAATACTTATCGTAATAAGTCCTACATTGGTTTAGTTTCTAGATAAGTCTATATATATAATATATATAAATATATAGTATATAATTCTCAAAACTCGATGATTATTTTTATAAATATTTTTTGTGATATCTTGTAATTTTCTGATATCTTGTAATTTCTTAGAATGATTCTGTTTATTATGATAATAATGATATTCTTATAGCTTATTATAAACGATTAGCGTCTATCTACAGATTAGATTTTTTTTTATTATAATGCAACTATTTTTTTTTTTCAAATTTTCTATTATAAAATGTTATGAAGTTCGTTCGTCGTTCAAGCATCATAGTTGCATTTTCTTCGGCTGGTTCAACGTTCTGTATGCAAAACAAAATATTGAGTGTGGGTGTTAAGATGCATTAAATTAGCATTTTTCCTATCTGTTGATTGGCTGGTGAAAGCACTCGAGAATCGCAATTTGACTCGATGCATTAACCAGGCTATATGTATAATTTTGTTCCGTGCCTTATTTAGAGTGCTATAATTTTATTTGAACATACCTATAGTAGTAAAACTACAATAAACATCAGGACTAATTGTCCCAAATGTCTTTATTAATAAACCTAGTTATAAATAGCATTTTGCCTTAAGACCTGATCTTCTAACAAGAAATCAGATTTCATCATTTTTAAAATTAGGGGGCGTCCATTAATCACGTGAGCGAGTTTTTAAGAATTTTTGGACCCCCCCTTCCCCTTGGTGATACATGGTGATATCCAAAATTACCCCTAAGTTGAAATTATTTGAATTTTTTTTCAAATCAGTTAAAAAATAAATACACGTGATATCTTAATATCCCCTTCCTCCCCCTCGTGTTTTTTGTCACCCTCCCCCCCTTGAAAACCTCATGTGATTAATGGACGCCCTCTATGGCAATACTAATTTAAAATTTTGGCGCGGCCCATTAGTCCACGACCTTAGGAATTTTGATAAAGAAATCACTTTTCGTAGACTCAAAATAATTAAGGATGTTCGTTAATATTATACTTATCGAGTTACCTCAATAAAATGGCTTTTAAATTTTTTATATAGGTGCAACCGTTTTTAACAAAGTCTTTGAATAATCGACAGATTTTGGCTCACTATGTATGCGCAAATACTTCTTTTCAATTTAGGAGGCGTTCATTAATCACGTGATCTATTTTTATAAATTCTTGGGCCCCCTCTCCCCTAAAATTACCCCTCACCCTATATCACGTGTATTTTTAATTACGTAAAATTTTTCAAACGGATTTTTTTGAATTTACGAAAAATCGTAAACTTTTTGAAAATGTCTGGATTTTTTTTAAATTCGGGTAAAAAATAAACACACGTGATATTTTACTAGAACCCTTCCTTCCTCACGTAAAATTTGTGATTTTATTGCCAATCCCTCCCAGTCCCCAAAATGTCTCACGTGATTGATGGACGCTCTCTTAGGTGCCAAACTCTTCAGAATCACTTGAAACGTCGAGAAAACTTAAAATTAGTAAGTCTGATTTATTGGCGTCTAACTGTTTCTGATCAATTTATTTGTTCATATTAAAAAAAATAGCTTGGATATAGATTTAAGGGTAAAACTTATTTAATTTGCACAATAATATATTAAGTTAATGCTAAATAATAATATAGACATAATCCTAGGATTAATATTATCTAAGATTAGAAGATTATTATTTTATTTTTAGTCTAATATAATTAGTTGAAAAAGTTTACCTGGGTTTGAGCCTATTCTGGTTTAACTTTTTCAATACGCACTATCTGCCTAACAATAATATTTGGACACCACTTAATGCATTTTTTCTTTTTTATTTTAATTTATAAAATTACTGAAAATTATATTTAGACAGTCGTAATTATTAAAATAAATTAAAAAAAAAAATGTTTAACGTTTTCTGAAATATCTAATTAAATATTGGTATTGCAATCTAATTACTATTACTGTTGGTTAACAAACAAAATATAAGTTAATTTGAAATAAACGCTGCTGATTGATTTGTATTTATTTATCATTTTTTATTTGATTGGGAAGGCGTTCTTAAAATACTATTTCACTTTTTTCTCTTTGATTTCAAGTGTCTGTACCGAGAACAAATACAAATATTTGAATGTTTCGAAGTGAAATATCCTGTAAAAATATTTCTGATAAAAAATCTTTATTAAATATCTAATGTTTATCCGAAAAATCGCTCTAAAGAAAATTATTTCTCAAAAAAAAAACGTTGGTGTTTGTTCCGGGGTATTATGTACAATCTACATAAGCATGAAAAGTATATGAAACTATTGAAAATGTTTTTTTGAACGAGTTTGCCTTACATGATTTTACTCTACCATTTTCAGTTTTATTACTATATACAAATATATCCATCTTTGGATTATTCCATTATTTTCGTCAGTTTTAGAAAAGAACTAAGATAGTTTTTGTTACCATTTTCACTTAATAATCTTTATTTACATTACATCTGAAAATTTTTGAGGTTTCCTTAAATCATAACAATTTAATTATAGTTAATAATTTTATTTTAATATGCGATTTTTTATGACGTAATCAATTACTTGATGTACATCTAGTACATTACACATGCATTCTATGTGAAAATCAATTTATTCACTTGATTTTATAATTATGTAGAAAGGAAAGTGTCTTTATTAACTGATAAATGAATGAATTACGCATAAAAAAGTTGATAATAATTTCATCATACTTTTTATGCACGTATAAGCTTAATTAAAATGCATTGTGCACGTTAAAATGGAAAGTTTCTTTTAAGATTGATTTTAAATAGAGTTGCGATGTAATTAATAATGTTTTGTGACAAAATCACTTTATGTATTGTATACTAGAATAGACTTTGACAAGTGCAAATTTCACTACCATGAAATTTATCTTTATTTACATTAAAAACTTTGAGGTTTATTTTAATCATGAAGTTTTTATTATAGTTAACAATTTCATAATTAATATGCGATTTTTTATGTCGTAATGAGTTACTTGTTACCACTGAAACAAAGTTTAAATGAAACTATTTTTTAAATAATATAGTGCGAATGAAACTACTTTTTAAATAAAGCGTTGCAGCATAAAATATCAATATACCAGGTCCAAAGACCTCCGCAATCAACGTGTTAATTTTTATTTATTTTCTAAATATAAAAATTTTCTAAATTATCTGTACAAACAAGTTTTTGATCTTATTTTCATCAAATGAAATTAATAACTTATATTTGGTAGATAATTATATTTGGAGATAAGTTTTGTCCGCTCTTTCAATAACCGGTATAGAAAAGTTTTCGGTGTATATTTACTTATAAATTGAATTATTACCTTCATACAAATTATAATAATTTGGGAATTGTGAGTTTCCTTACATAACTGTATAATTATGCAATTTTTTTTTATCAATAAATTTGAGTTTTTAAAAGTTACACGTTTCAACGTGTCTCTAAAACGGAAAAGTTTTTCTAAAAAATTAAAAATATCAAAAGAAGATGAATAGGATTTACAAGCTTACAAGTTTTTAAAACTCAATATTGATTGAAAATGTGTCAAAATGCAAAGTTTAAATGTTTTACAATCATCTTTCTTAGAGTTTTTATTGCTCCTAATAATTGATATCATATAAAATTGTTTTATAATTGAGGTGTAATTGACATACGGCATTCGATGCATTTTATTAGTTATAAATTGGTTTTAGATTTTTCTCTTCAATTCACTCACAAAATTATACTGCAGGCAGGATTATGTTTTGGCCTTATTTTTCTTGAGGTAAGAGGAAGTTAAGATTTGTTTGACTTTCAATAATCGTTATCCTTCATATGTTTTTTGCATAAATGTGTATAAATGAAAGTTCAGAAAACAATAGTTTTATATTTCGCATGACTCAAATAAAAATGAAAGTTAATGTTAATAAGCCTAGCAATAAGAGTTCACAATTATACTGTCGAGTTCGATTTTCCATTAGATACTACTTTATTATGTAAGGTACTTAAGGAAATTTACCAAAAGCTTAATATAACTAAATATTTCTTTTACTACGTACTTTGTGAAATTAGCCAGCTTCTTATACTGTCTTAATTTATTATTAACCTGTAGTAGATGCTACTTTTGTGTAACCGTTCAATTTTATTGTTAGTGGCTAATATCGAAGGAATGTTATCGTAGTTTGTACTTATACAAAATACATACATGTAGTCGTATATACATAAATAATTCGTAATCTAGTTTGTCTTATATGATAGGTTCTCATACTTTTTTGTATTGTGGATTCCTTGGGCTTTGCCATGGAGTCTCATATTTGCTCTATATCGAATTTCTTGATATATCAAGAATTTTATATTAATTTTTATATTATTTTAGTCATATGCCAAACTTTATTTCGACTGTCTATTTTACATTATATGGTCGTTTGGAATCTTTATTATCCAGAAATATTACAAAAGTTTCAAAAAGCGCAAAGATTTTGTCAAGCTTTACAATAGTTAGCAAATAGGGTCGTTTCAAGATCAACCTTTTTCCTACTACATATTTTACAACTATTCGGTCGTTTTTCATCTTAAGTATCCAAAAATACCAAGGCAGTCTCAAAAAACCCAAAGAATTTTGCTAAGCTTTACAATAGTTAGTAAATAATATCTGTTCAAGCTCAACCTATTGCGACCAAAATTTTCATTTTCGATTTTTACACCTACAACTTACAAATTTTGATAAAAAAGAACAAACTTTTAATTTTTAGTCTTATTTATAAATATTGTATATGATTTTTTAATATCATAATAGTTCATATAAGTAATAGTTATTAATGTGATCTATTGTGATCCATTACCGTGAGCCCCCAAGTTATTTTTTGCTGACCTCTTAGGGGTCTATGAGTGCTACTTTGGGAATCACTGGTCTAGATTATATTACGCACCAAAATAAAAAAAACATTTCAAGAAATGTTAATCGGAATGATTACGTTGCTTTTTAGTTTATATTTGGAATTTGTGAAGTGATTGAGTGCATGTGAAAAATATTTCAGCTATTCCTTTATTAATTCAAAATATTATTTAATATTCTATTAATTTATTATTTATTTTATGTCGAAAGTATTTTAATTTGACTCTGTTTGTAAATTCTTGTTACGTTATTGGACTTCGACATTGAAGTTGTTTAATGATTGAAAATACATTTTAATTATCGAATTTCTTGTTTTGAAAATTAATTTGTGAGTCAAATTATTTAATTATTCTTAAGGTGCGTCTGATACTTTGAAAGAACAAGTACAAATTCCTGATAAGATATGGCTAACAGAAATGTTACATATGCACATACTTATATATATATATATATATATATATATATATATATATATATATATATATATATATATACATATTTATATATCTAAAAAATAAATCATAAATATTTATATATATATATATATATATATATATATATATATATATATTATATGTACATGTGTGGGTAGATGTGTTTAAATATTTAAGCTCCATTATCTGCAATAACAGCAGATGTGTGGTCATAAATTGATATGAAATTAATGAAACATTCTTTATATATTTACAACAACGCAATACATTTTGTTCGTTATCACTTTTTGCACAAATCAAAATTAGCTCAGCGTTTGCAGATAAACACAAAGCTTTTTTTATATTTTTTCTCTGAACAACTCCAGAGTATGTGTAAAATAGGCTAATTAAATTTTATAGGCTTCTCATAGGCCTATAAAATTTGAAACTATTCGTTTTGACTATCAAATCTATCACCATGCAAAGTTTTATCTAAATTGTAGAAGAGTAAACCTAAAGTTCTCTTTGTTAATAAATTTTATAGAAATGTTGGGATTTGCGATGGTTCACTAATTTTTATGGTATATTTATTAAAATGTTGAAGCTTGCTTATAATATTTTCAGTCTTTGCATAATTTTCGTATTTAAATTCTTATCGATTTTTATCATCAATAACACATTTTGCTACATTTTGCAATACGAGATAAAGTCAACATTTGATAGACAAGCGCGAAGTACAATATTTTACAAATGAAAGTTCGGGAAATCCGGCATGTTACATTTTGATATTTCTTTATGAGAAACATTATTGTAAATAAATCCAACACTTTCAAGTTTATTACTGTAAGAAAGAAATAATAGCTATTTGATATTTTTCATTGATATAATATAAGAATTTTTGTTAACATAACATTAAACTAGAGTAAGTGGCATGTTGCTTTAAACCAGTGGTTTCCAACCCTTTTTGCACAGCACTTCCTTGCTCTAATAAAAAAAATTATTGCGCCCCCCTCAATTTTTTCAACTATTTAATTTTATAAATACTCAACTAATATTGTTAGAATACAAATTAATATTTACAAATTAATTAACAAATAATATGCCATATTATGAAAAATATGCATAAAAACTAATTATTTTTGGCTTATTTTAATGGAAACAGGTGTACGTACCCCCCTTAGAATAGTCACCTCCCGAGGAGGCGGCCCCACAGTTTTGAAAACCGCGTCGATTGATTCATTAAATTATTTATTAATTAAATGATTGATTTGATTGATAATTATTTAAATAGCATATGATTTATCTGTCTAATAGTCTACTTGTTTTCCTGTCTACGTGTCTACCTGTCTTCTATTGCACCTGCTTAAATGTCCATCCGTTTACCACTCTACTTGTCTACTTTTTTACCTTTTACTAGTTTACTTGTCTACCTGCCTACACATGTTCTTCTCACCTTGTCATGTCTACCTATCTATGTGCCTCTCTTTCTATTTGTCTACTTCTCTACCTACTCACCTGTCTACCTGCCTTCTGCCTGTATCAATATTTCTAAATGTATGTGAATCAATTGTAATGATTTATAATGATTATTTTAGACGACCAAATGTAATTTTTTAACTTTCCTTCCCTGCAACTCTAAAATTGCAGGACCAGATTATATCAATTATTACATTTGAATCGGATGATCGGTTTTCTCAAAAACAACTATTTCTTTGCACTCTTTGCTATATATCTCCGAATCGACTATAAATGTCTTTGGTAAAAACTAATAATCAACACGTCTCATCTTGCTCTTAAAATTGTGACGAAAAATTGTATCCACACAAAACTCACACACGCATTCATTTTTTCTAAGATGCCAAAATGTTTAGGAGGTCTTGAAACGTAAAGAATTTTCGATTTTTTGTGAATACAATAACTTACCCTACGGGAAGTTAATTACTTTAATTAATTAATAGCATAACATTATTGTATGTAATTATTAAAATTTAATTTTTCTGTAATTTGTATAAAATAATTTAAAAATTGGCTGACTGAATAATAATTTAATAATTGGTTGACTATTGAAATAAAATAAATAAAAAGAAGTAGTCGAAAATAAACGAATATGGGCGAAAATCTTCCGTCCAAAAATGAATCATCGGCAGCAATTTGGAAACTTTAATGTATCACATATATGGTGGAATATAATCCATATTTTCATCTGAACCTCGTTTATATAATGCTATATTTCGATGATAGAATGGTATGAGATCTCAACTTAATGGCTCTATTTCCTCAATTTACTGCCTTGTCAAATCACATCACAATTTCCATATTCTCTAACGGCTGAATAGCTTCATCATTAGAAATACATAACATGAATATTATATTTATATACTATTATATATGTATATATGTGTATGTGTATGAATGTATATATCCAACGCTGGAGATATTGTAACATAATTGTGTTTACCAAATTTTCATTCCCTTCAAGGAAATTCTAATCTTACTTTCTTAATGTGCCCTTCACCTTCACATCTCACTCACCCCGCAGTATAATTAATGAAATGACTTTAATAAATATTCCATTTATAAATCTTTCTGTACAAATATGAAATACGTTTACAAATTGAAAAATCTTTTTGTAAATATAATAGGCGTGTACGAAATTAATTATTGTATTTATTTATATACAAAATCTGTAACGTAGGATGTTGTTGTTATTATTCTCGTTTAACTGTGACACCCATTTTGCATCTTAACTGTGAAAAATATTATTCGGAGGCCAATTTTCGGATAAAATAATAAAGTTATGTTATCAGTCTCTTTTGTTCAGAAATCGGATGAGGTGATTATCGGAACTGCCAAAAGTCAATACTTTTAAAATATAACCTCCAAATAGCATAAACATCAAATAATAACGTTATACGTGATAACAAATAATGTTGCACGTATAATGAAATACGAGTGAAGTCGAACTAATGACACTGATGTATGCGCCATTTGGAGGTTAGGTTTTAGAAGTTGTCATGGTGTAAAACGTTCGATCGAACAGCAAGGCATTTTTGACATTTTGTGACTACCTACTCATGCGATTTCTCAACAAAAGATACCGATAACATCTTTTTATTTTTATATAATTACAAACTGGCTGAAAAGGCATTCAGTAGTCAGTAAAGTTTATTCTTTCAAATCTTCTGGGGATGTTTGAAGAAATAAAGTATTTCGCAATGTGATTCGGTCTCGGTTACTTGGATGTAAGTTTTCTGTTTTCTTCTGTTGCTGTATATATTGGTGTATTGGTGGATCATCCAATTTGGGACATAATTGGGTGTTTTTAATAAGATATCGATAACATAACGTTACTATTGTTTTCGAGAATTCGAACCTCAGTGTCACGTTTGTCAGTAACTGCCTAGAACGCATTCTGTAATTATTAAAGTAATAAATAATATTTTAAAATACTGCCCATTGGTAGTATTTTAAGAAGTAGTGTAAAGTTAATATTATATTTTAAGTCTCATAGTAAAAAGTTTAAATTTAAATTTTTTTTGCGGAAAACTGGATGATATTTGAACGTGTTAAGTTTATGTGTTTATATACACCTTATAAAACATCACTAATATTGGATGAAAATGTTTCAAAAATAATCTCTTTTAATGGACTTTTTAAAGCTCACTGTTACTCCAAAACTTAATAATTTAATTCATCATGACTTAGCAATATATTCATTATATCTGCAAGCACTAAATTACTCGTAATTACTCAAGTACTTGGAAGTGTAAAGATTATTACATTTGCATTGCTGCGGTTTTCCCATTTAATGCGAATGCTTTTATGTGTCCACGACATATATAAAAATAGTCATGCTAATCGAAAAATCTAGGAGATTTCGTGCTTTTTATTTGGTATCAATTCTAACAGAGATATTGCTCAATGAGTAATTAAGCAACACTTATACGATTGCGATATATCAAATGACTTAAATAATTCTGAACGAATTTTCAGAATTAACTATGATATTGTTGTGGATTTTAGCAAATATGATCTATTCTGACCTTTCAGCAATTTTATGGATATTGCTGATGGTCTGCCATTTGTGCACTTTGCAGCACTCTGCACTTTTCTCATTTTTAGAGTTGTATGGGCCGATTCTACCACACAACAGACCAATGTTATAGCAAGGCAATGTTACGCTGCAACTTCCATACATTATGATACTAAGTCATACTAAAATTATGAAACTGAATTAGAAAGACTCTGTTATCTAAGATCGTTTTTTTGACATTTGTGCGGTTTCTAGATTCGGTTTTCTGTCAGACAATCTGAGAAAAACGTCTGACTGCACAGCAGCCACATTTTCATGGCAAAGTTAAGTTCTTCATAACATAGCCTTGCAATAACATTTTTCTGTTATGCGGCAGAATCGGTCCATTAGTCATGAAAATGGAATTATTTAAATAATTGAAAACAAGCAATTTGTAAATTATACAGATTTTTGAAAACCGCATTGATATTATTTATATACAATATTAGATAATATTGTTTTATATTATTAACAGCGATCAGAACTTAAGGATCCTATAATCCGTTGTGAGGATTTACTTACCTCAAATTACTTTAATTAAACTACTACGTCGTTTTTTAAAGCTGGCAACATAACAATTGTCTCATCTATATGTGATACTGATATTTTTTTTTGGTACAGCAATGTCGGTAAAGGTTAGTTTTACTTGGAAAAATACTGCTAAAATTGAATGAATGAATGAATAAAATTTACAGGAGTTACAAAAATAATCTTCAAGTATCCACATTGCAGAATTTAGACTAGGAGGGTTGATGCACCCTCCAATTTAAACCCTCAACTAGACGTAATCCTCCTGTCTATGGCGACTTCACCCCTGCATCGATATATATATATATATATATATATATATATATATATATATATATATTTGAATACTAGGGATGATTCATTCAGTACTGTGAGGGCGAAATATTGAATGCCAAGGTCAAACTTTTCATTTTGATAGCATGTAGTGGTCTGTTGAATTATATATTGAGGTTGGATATATATAGATATATTATATATATATATATATATATATATATATATAAATATAGTTTTGTGTAATGTACATATATCGATCGTTTTTCTAGGAATATAGTAAATGTTGTAATAGGGCTGTAGGGTAAATTGTTATGGTATGTGGGAAGAATGACTTGTGCAAGGATTTCAATGTCAAACTAATATTGTGTATTATATATGCACAGCATACTTAGAAGTTTATATATATATATATATATATATATATATTATATATTAGGGTGGTCCTTAAAATGGTCATTTTCGAATTTCCTTGCTCCCAGGGGCTCAAATGGTTCCAAATTGATAAAAAACAATTCTCTGAAAGTTTTAGCTCTTAATATTAACGTTTAGATAGAGCGCAATTCAATCAAAGTTTGTATGGAAAGAGCATGGAAAAATTTTTGAAAATTAAAAAAAATGTTTTAAGTATACTTAGCGACAAATGAATGAGTTTTATTCATTCATTTGTTCGCTAAATTACATTTTAAAAAACATTTTTAAAATTTTGAAAATTTTTTCATGCTATTTCCATACAAAACTTTGATTGAATTGCGCTCTATCTAAACGTTAATATTAAGAGCTAAAATTTTCAGAGAATTGTTTTTATCTATTTGGAACCATTTGCGCCTCTGGGAGCAAGGAAATTCGAAGATGACCATTTTAAGGACCACCCTAATATATATATATATATATATATATATATATATATATGTTTCCAGAAAATGCTAGTATAATAACACCTCAGTCATCATTATACCTGTGATTCGTTAAAACGTTATTCATATCAACGAAAATGTATGAAATGTCAACAAGAAGCTAAAATTATCATAACATTTGATAATTATTGTGTAAACATTGCGATATAAATTTATAACAAACATACGGAAAATGCGTTCAAAGGTATTTTGTTTCCAAGCATGAGTAATTACTCATATTTCAAAATTACTAATTGTTGAAAAAAGATTTACAGTTAACTGTAAATCTTTTTTCAACAATTAGTGATTTTGAAATATTTTTTTAACTGCAGTCATAATTTAAATTGTGACTTGTTGTGTCAATTATAGTTTGTGGTAATTATTGTTACTAATGACTATCGAATGGTTTTGTTGTTCTATTTTTTGTATATCTTTTATTAGAAGCCAATCCAATTGGCTTGTAACGTTATTTTACTTTTTTGCAGCAATATTTGTACAGGCTTTGAAACGTAATTCTTGTTTTTAAATGAAAAATCGATATCTCTGATGCTTGATATCAAGTTGAACGCTATTCAGAATTTGAACTTTCATTTAAATTTAAAAATATACCCAACGTGATATGTGCTGATTTTTTTTCTCTTCTCTTATACAAAGTTAAATTTCAGTAACTGACTAGTTAGCTACTCAAATTTTGTAATTCAGAATGGTTAAATAAATTAATTGATCAAAGAAACTAGTTGACACAATTTCCAAATAATGTTTTTCATACATACCTATAATACCTGTAATTGTATAAAATAAATTAAAAAATTTATTTAGTCGATTTGAGAAAAGGTTGGCAAAAGGTTAAAAATCAGCTCATACATGTATATATTTTTTTCCAAAATTTGTCTCATTCGATTCAGAATGACTTGAATCGTCGAGAAAACTAATTTCTTTTTCGGGACGTTACAAAGAAATTATACTTCTTTATTCATTTATTATTAATACAATACAGTAATCTGAATAGTAATTATACTCTATGAGATGCTATGATGTATGAAATAAATATTAAAAGCAGTAAAAATAAGGTATATTGAATCATAATAAATAAATAATAATAATAAGTAATAATGATAAATAATAGTGTAATAATAATATAATATTCAAACTAGCTGTGTATGACATCGCGCCTTAAGGCAAATTGCTGGAACTTCCCGAACCGTAACAAAATATTCGAGATATATTAAAAGTTTTTATATAGATTATTATAAATATTGTAACATTGTCTAATTAATATTCATAAGAGTTATATAA
>NW_020539724.1:23113347-23137441 GCF_003426905.1 Ctenocephalides felis | reverse complement strand
TCAGACACACATTAATGAATAAAATCCGTATCCGTTTGTTAAGACGACTTACTTTACTTGATCTCTATAAAACTGGTAAGAAATCTCTCTGTAAACCATATTAAAAAAAAGTCTTTGAAATTTAAAATAGGCTCAAAAACGTGTATTTCGAATTTAATATTGTAACAATATGATAAATTTAGAGTGTGTAGTACATATTTTCATTGTATTTACCATACATCAACATCACCTTGCTATTCAATATAACTTCTATAGATCATCACATCAGCAACTTGTAATTTTAGTGAAACGTTTTATTAAATGTACATTTCGAGAAGTCGTAACATACAATTTTATTGCATTTGGTAACCTAATATTTATGTTGGATTCGCCTTGTGTAGAACACAAGAATAGTTCCGAATATTCAAGAGATGAATTTACACCATAGGATCCCCTGTTCTACTTCTATAGTCTGATTACTGGTTAATTCATTTCATAGTATTTTTATTGTAATTCCCTTACATCAGCATCAGCTCGCTATTTGATATCATTTATGTATGTGAATTACACCAGTAAGATGTAATTTTAGTAAAAATGTGTGAATAAATATTTATTCAAGGAAGTCGACGTTTGGTAACCTAATATTTATGTTGGATTCGCGCTGTGATAAAATATTTCCTGATTTGGTAAGGATAAAATTACGCTATAGGTTCACCATGATTTTGTTACATTCTAATTAATTACTGTTCTAAAAATATTTGATTTGTAGATAAATTTTTATGAGTTTTGGAAATTTTGTTACAATGCAATGGACCAGGAAAAATTCTGACCTGTTTGCAATCGCCACAAATTAATTTATTTACAAATTATTTTTTTTATTGAGTCAAACATTGTCTCACATCTTTTCAGTTTTTTTAAATTAAAAGAGAAGGCACAGTGATATTTTTAATAATTTAAAAAAGATATATTTCAATATATAATGTAAACAACATAATGGTTTACCCTTGGGTATAACACTTCATCATTACATATTTCAGATCAGTACATTTATATTTAATATAAAAATATGAAACGGTGCATTTTTATGCGACAAAAAAATTAATATGAATGAAGAATGACCATTCGAATCGAATGTTTTTTGAATCATTCAAATCGGTTGGTCCGTGCTCTCCTAATCGTCGATGAAAATTTGTATCCGCATATACACATATACATAATTTTTTTCTATTGGTTAGTTAGTGAAGATAACTGCTATAACAAGGCCAACCAATAAAAAAACTTGACTGCAAATTATTAACATTTTCTGGAATTGGTAGCAAATAGAAATTGGTACATTTTAGAACAAATCAGGTGGCATATTAGAATATAATATGTCATCTAATTTGCACTGATACGTGGTGTCACTAATTACATCATCAGCTCATTTTTAGGAGTACGCCTTGCTGTTTTTGTGTTACACGTTTTATGAAAATATTTTTTTTAACGAATTTTTTTAATTTTACATATACACGAAATTATAAACACTAAACTATAATTTGCTTATATCTACAATAACATTTTCATTGTTTTACTGTCAAAATACAATTTCAAAAAGTATGTTACAGTTACAAATTCCTAGGCTATGGGACCAATTCTGGCGCATAACAGAAAAATGTTATAGCAAGGCCATGTTATGAAGACCTTTCCGTGCTAAATATTTACAAAAGCCATGTCGTGCAATCAGGCTGTTAGCTAGAAATCCTAACCTAAGAACCGCACAAATGTCAAAAAAACGATGTTAGATTACAGGGTTTTTCTGACTCAGGTTCATAACATAATACTGACGTTGCAATTTATGTGTAAAACGCCTGAATGCACAGCAAATGCATGACATTTTGACAGTATTCAGTATGATTCAGTAGCATATTGTATGGATGTTGTAGCGTAACATGGCCTTGCCATAACATATGTCTATTGTGCGGCCCGCATAATCGGTCCCCTATATCTATGATGAAAACATGTGGATAAGACGGAAACTCCCTGTTTCATGATCAAAACTAAATTTTATATATGCATAAGCTGGTTTATTTAAAATAGAAAAAAGAGAGCATCATTGTTTTAAGCTTTGAAAAAATTTAAATTTATTTTTATTATTTAAAATGTTTGAAACAGTTACATGTATAATAAATGCCCTTTATTCAAAACATAAAATTATTTGTTGTTTCGTACGGATATAATTACTACTTTTTTAATTCAAATTACCTTACCTTATAAAAGGTAAGTTAAATTCGATACTTTAACGTGTTTTAAGGAAACAATGTAAAGTGATCATGATATGGGTTTATATATAGAATTAATTACTATGAAACGTTATGATATCATTTTTCCTCAAGCTCTAGATGTTTATTTATATTATTTGCGCGTTACATTTATCAACATAGCGATAACCGTGGGAATATCGAAGTTATTTGAAAATACCAGATTAAAAATAACTCATGCTCAAATTAGATTTAATCAGTAAAGTTGTTACATTATTATCAAAATGATTTCATTGTTTTGGATACTTGAACTGAAGCGATTAATAGCTGATTTTGCTTATATTTACGACAGAAATTGTAAGATTTTATTAATTATCATGCAGTAAAATTAATAATTAAATCTAGGTTTTGTCGTTTTTTGATACTTTTCCTAGACTTTTGCAGTATATGTTGATGTAAAATTTCATAACTAAGAATATTTCATAAAAAATGTATATTTTTCACACTGTATAACTAACATTAACAAATACAATTATAAATTTTTAATTGATTTCAATTTCTCAAATTTTTCAGTGTTTTTTTATTTATTTATTTATATATATACATTATTTTCATATCTCAGTCAGACAGAGGTGCTTGGTATGAGAGTTTATGAAAATCAGTTTTCATATTTTATATATACATTTCATTTGATTATTTCATTAATATAATATCTATTATAATTAAAATATCTTTATATATAACTCTTCTTCGTCTTCAATTTCCTTATGTTGACCAAACTTTCAGTTATTTTGGAAGTTTTGCATTACAGTAATAAAATGAAATAGGTTAAACTGTTTATATGTAAAACTTAATATTGTTAATTATATAGAACTTTTAATATAATTAAAATTAAAATAGTTATCTCAATAAACAAAACTTCTAAATTTCCAATTATCATAACTTTACTCATAAGCTTTACTCATTGTATAAATAAATAAAAAATATATTTCAAAATTACGATATTTTTATCGCAATATGCTGGGTATTGCATGTATAATAAAACGAATTAAGTGCAAATTTAAGTATAATTTTCTGTTGGATATAAAAGAAACGCATTATTATTCAAAAATCATAAACGACGTGTTGACTGAGTATTTTATTTCGTCGTATTTTTTTGTCATTACGGTGAAACTTTCGTTATTTTATTTAAAATGAATTATAATTTTGATTGCACTCAGGTTTGTCAACCATATTTATATCATGATAAATTATAAATTATATATTTATAATAGCATT
This sequence comes from Ctenocephalides felis, assembly GCF_003426905.1. Classification (NCBI taxonomy): domain Eukaryota; kingdom Metazoa; phylum Arthropoda; class Insecta; order Siphonaptera; family Pulicidae; genus Ctenocephalides; species Ctenocephalides felis. The sequence continues at coordinate 23,133,947 of NW_020539724.1, read as the reverse complement.
AAAATTTGTATAATATTTAAAAACAATAATGTAATTAAAGTCATACTTCAAATATGTTATGATCGGTTTGTCATTGTAATTAGCATTTAGAAATGAACCTTCATTAGAGGAATGAAGTAATTGCTGATTAATAAATTCTTCAATATTCGTTCACACAGTGAATTATGTTAAACAACGCTTAAACAAATATTGTTTTCACAATTTCACTCATCATGTAATTGTGTTTGAAGAACTTCATGTAATTGAAATTAACATACATTCATTGACTGCTTGTATTTTTTTTACTTTTTCGCTGGCCATATAATCTCATTCTTTAAACAGCTATAATATCTGTCTTGCCTAAAAAATATTTTCCATTTTAATACCTTCAAAGATTTATAGAAACTACGAATAATATAGTAATAATTTCTAATCAATAAACTTACGTTTAGTACACGGCGTAATTGTTTAATTTGTTTTAATATTTTCAAGGAACAGGGTAAAATATTCTTGTGATTCGGGCATTTTTCATTAAATCATAAAAAGATTTGTACTACGATGTAACTTTAAAATGTTTATTTATCTATGCCGATTTACTTGTTGATATCAGTACGCATACAACGTTGAGTCCGGTACGCATACAACGACAGATCTCTATTCACATACACGATCACAATCGACCCGTATCGAAATGATTTCATCGGGAAGCGACGTACAGTTCGGGCGTAACGCTATTTCCGTTGCATTTGTACGGATTTACACCTTAGTCGCGCCGAAAGAAGTTTTATTTCAAAAAGCTTAATAGATCATTTAGGTGAAACTCAATAGTTATCTGAGGTAAAAAGGACCACGAGACGACAAAAATTATAAGATTGTAATTGTCATGCAGAAGAATTGCTAGATGGGAGACTTTCATTTTTTTATATTTTTCGTTGTTTTTTGCAGTTTCATCCCCCAATTTTGACTTCAAATTTGTGTTCAGAGGTAAAAGCTACATTGGAAAACAAATGTCTCACGAGCAAATTTTGGGCACTTGTGTTATCAATATAAATAATATTATAATAGTTATCATAAGTCGTATATCTGTTTTGTTTCTAGATAAGTCAATATTTCTCAAAACTCAATGATTATTTTTATAAATATTTTTTGTGGTTATCTTGTAATTTCTAAGAATGCTTCTATTTAACATCATAATAATGATATTTATATAACTTATTGTAAACGATCAGCGTATATCTATAGACTAGGAAAATATTTTTATATTTTATTATTATTATTACTATTTTTTTTTTCAAATTTTCTATTATAAAATGTTATGGAGTTTGTTCGTTGTTCAAGCACCATAGTTGCATTTTCTTCGGCTGGTTCAACGTTCTTTATGCAAAACAAAATATTGAGTGTGGGTGTTAAGATGCATTAAATTAGCATTTTTCCTATCTGTTGATTGGCTGGTGAAAGCACTCGAGAATCGCAATTCGACTCGGTGCATTAACCAGGCTGTAAGTATAATTTTGTTCCGTACCATATTAAGAGTACTATAATTTTATTTGAACATATCTATAGTGGTAAAACTAAAATAAACATCAGGACTAATTGTCCCAAAAGTCTTTATTAATAAACCTAGTTATAAATAGCATTTTGCCTTAAGACTTGATCTTCTAATAAGAATTCAGATTTCATCATTTTTAAAATTAGGGGTCGTTCATTAATCACGTGAGCGAGTTTTTAAGGATTTTTGGACCCCCCCCCTTGGTGAAACATGGTGATATTCAAAATTACACATTTTTGTAAAAAATGTTTTTTTTTTTTTAAATCAGTTCAAAAATAAATACACGTGATATCTTACTATACCCCTCCCTCCCCCACGTGATATTTCGTGATTTTTTTGCCAAACCCCCCTCCCTCTTAAAACCTCACGTAATTAATGGACGCCCCATATGGCAACACATATTTGAAATATTGCCGCGGCCCATTAGTCCACAACCTTAGAAATTTTGAATATGAAATCACCTTTCGTAGACTCAAAATAATTAAGGATGTTTGTTTATCCTTATCGAATTACCTAAATTAATCACATGACCTATTTTATAAGAATTCCTGGACCCCCTCTTCCCTAAAATTACCCTCCACCATATATCAGGTGTATTTTTAATTGCGTAAAATTTTTCAAACGGATTTTTTTGGATTTACGAAATATCGTAAACTTTTTGAAAATGTCTGTTTCTTTTTTAAATTCTGGTAAAAAATAAACACACGTGATATTTTACTAATAACATATTCTGATCAAGAAATCTTTATTAAATATCTAATGATCTATCTAAAAAATCACTCCATAGAAGATTTTTACTAGAACCCTCCCTTCCTCACGTGAAATTTTGTGATTTTTCTGCCAATCCCTTCTAGTCCCCAAAATGTCCCACGTGATGAATGGACGTCCCCTTAGGTGTCAAACGCTTCAGAATGACTTGAAACGTCAAGAAAACCTAAAATTAGTAAGTCAGATTTTCTGGCATCTAATTGTTTCTGATTTATTTATTCGTATTAAAAAAAGCTCGAATATATTCTCAAGGGAACAAAACTTGTTCGATTAGCACAATTATATATTAAGTTGATGCTTAATAATAATATAGACATAATCCGGGGATTAATATCACCTAAGAAGAGAGAGGATTATATAATTTTAGCATAATCTGATTAGTTGATTTTGATTGGTTTAAAAGTTTATACCTGGATTTGAGCCTATTTTAGTTAATTTTTTTATTACACACCTGCTGCCTAGCTAAAATGATATTTGAACCACTTTTGCATTGCATTTTTTTCTTTTTATTTTAATTTATAAAATTACTGGAATTTATGTTTAGACAGTTATAATTATTAAAACAAATTTAAAAAAAAATATTAAAAAAAAATTAACGTTTTTTGAAGTATCTAATTAAATATAGGTATTGCAATCTAATTACTGATCTAAGGATTGCAATCTAATGATTGATTATATTTATTTATCATTTTTTTATTTGGTTGGGAAAGCGTTAGTAAAATATTATTTCACTTTTTTCTCTTTGATTGCAAATTTCCGTGCCGAGAACAAATACAAATATTTGAATGTTTCGAAGTAAAATATCTTGTAATAATATTTCTGATAAAAAAATCTTTATTTAATATCTAATGTTTATCCAAAAAATCACTCTAAAGAAAATTATTTCTCAAAAAAAAACTCATATTATCTTATGAAAGTATGGATTTAGAAGTAATTTGGTGTTTGTTCCGGGGTATTATGTACAATCTATATAGGCATGAAAAGTATGAAGAAATTGGAAATGTTTTTCTGAACGTGTTTGCCTTTCATTTTACCTTATCATTTTTAGTTTTATGTGATTGATTTTTTCTACTATTTGAGAATAAACCCATCTTTGGAATATGTCATTCTTTTCATCAGTTTTAGAAAACAACTAACAATAAGGTAGTTTTTTTTACCACTATCTTTTAATAATCTTTATTTGCATTACATCCAAAAATTTTGAGGTTTTCTTAAATCATAAGAATTTAATTATAGTTAATAATTTTATAATTATTGTGCGATTTTTTATGACGTAATGAATTACTTGGTGCAACTACTTGATGTACATCTAGTGCATTACACATTCATTCTATGTGAAATCAATTCACTTGATTTTATAATTATGCAGAAAGGAAAGTGTCTTTACTAACTGATAAATGAATGAATTACGCATAAAAAAGTTGATAATAATTTCATCATACTTTTTGTGCATGTATAAGCTTAATTAAAATGCATTGTGCACGTTAATATGGAAAGTTTCTTTCAAGATTGATTTTAAATAGAGTTGCGATGCAATTAATAAATGCTTTATAACAAAGTCACTTATGAATTGACTTTGACAAGTGAAAATTTCACTTCCATGAAATTTATCTTTATTTACATAATGAAGTCTGAAAATTTTGAGGTTTTCTTTAATCATAAGAAATTAATTATAGGTAATAATTAACTTCCCGTAGGGTAGGTTATAGTAATGGGCCGAAAATCGAAAATGAACATTTTGGCATATCTTCATGTTTCAGAGGTTTCTGAGCATTTTGACATACCTCAGAAAAAATGGATGTGTATGTGCATATATGTGTGGATACAATTAAAAAAAAGCCATTTGGCTATCGAAAATGTTAATTAAAAATATGCACATCAGATTATTAGATATTAAGATTTTAATAATTAGTATGAATTTTCTTTATATTTCTATGGGTCCCGTATCATGTTAGTCCGTTAGACTGTCGATATTTTATCTCATTATCAGTTAAGGAGCGTGATTGCTTTGAAAAAAAGTTCAAAAATTTCAGAAAATTTCCTAATATAAAAAAATCCAAATTGTTTAAAAAAGGCATTTGAAAAAAATTAAAATTTTCAAAAATCGATTTTTTTCAGTTTTTAGAAAAATTTAAATTATACACTACTAGTCTATCAATAAATTGAAGTTAAGAGTGTTCATTTCAACGTGTCCCTAAAACTGAACATTTTTATTCTATTCTTAAAAAAATAAACATTTTTATTTCTTTAAAAAATAAATTAAATATTCTAAAAAATTAATACCATCAAAACAAAGATGAATGGGATTTACAAGTTTTTAGACTTATTGATTGAAAATGTGTCAAAATGCAAAGTTTAAATATTTTATCTCATCATCGAGAGTTTAATTATATAAAATATTTTTATAATTGATGTGTAATTGACATTCAGCATTCGATACATTTTCGTATTTTATTGGCTATAAATTGGTTTAAGATTTTTCTCTACAATTCTAATCGATTGTGTGTTGGCCTTATTTTTCTTGAAGAGGAAGTTAAGATTTGTTTGACTTTCAATAATCGTTATCCTTCATATGTTTTTTGCATAAATGTGTATAAATGAAAGTTCAGAAAACAATAGTTTTATATTTCGCATGACTCGAATAAAAATGAATGTAAGTGTTAATAAGCCTGACTATAGAAGTTTGCAATTATAATGCCGAGTTCGATTTTTCATTAACTACTTTAATATGTAAGGTACTTAAGAATTTTACCAAAATCATAGTAGATCTATATATAATTAAATATTTCTTTTACTGCGTACACTTTGTGAAATTAGCCAGCTTCTTACGCTGACTTTATTTATTATTAACCTGTAGTAGATGCTACTCGTGTGTAACCGTTCAATTTTATTGTTAGTGGCTAATATCGAAGGAATGTTATCGTCGTTTGTACTTACACTAAATACATACATGTAGTAATATATACATAAATAATTCGTAATCTACTTGGCCTATATCAGAAGTTCTCATACTATTTTGTGTCGTGAACCTCTTGGGCTTTGTCATCGAGTCCCATATTTACTCTCTATATCGATTTTTTTCTTGTTATATCGAGAATTTTATATTAAATTTTATATTTTTTAGGTCATAACACTAAACCTTCTTTCGACTGCCTATTTTACAGTATGTGGTTGTTTTGAATCCAGAAATATTAGGAAAGTTTCAAAAAGCGTAAAGCATTTGGCCAAGCCCTTCAATAGTTAGCAAATAGGGCCGATTCAAGATCAACTTTTATTCTACTGCATATTTTACAACTATTTGGTCGATTTTTATCTTAAGTATCCAAAAATACTAGAGCAGTCTAAAAAAACCCAAAGATTTTTGCTAAGCTTTACAATAGTTAGCAAATAATGTCTGTTCAAGCTCAACCTATTGCGACCACAAATAGAATAGTACCTACTTATACCTACAACTTACAAATTTTGATAAAAAAGAACAAACTTTTAATTTTTAGTCTTATTTATAAATATTGTATATGATTTTTCAATATCATAATAGCTCATATAAGTAATAGTTATTAATGTGATCTATTGTGATCCATTACCGTGAGTCCCAAAGTTACTTTTTGCTGACCTCTTAGGGTCTATGAGTAATACTTTGAGAATCACTGGTCTAGATTATATTACGCACCAAAATAAAAAACATTTCAAGAAATGTTAATTGGAATCATTACATTGCTTTTTAGTTTATATTTGGAATTTGTGAAGTGATTGAGTGCATGTGAAATATATTTCAGCTATTCCTTTATTAATTCAAAATATTATTTAATATTCTATTAATTTATTATTTATGATTTATGTCGAAAATATTTTAATTTGACTCTGTTTGTAAATTCTTATTACGTTATTGGACTTCGACATTGAAGTTGTTTAATGAGCAGTATGATTGAAAATACATTTTAATTATCGAATTTCTTGTTTTGAAAATTAATTTGTAAGTCAAATTATTTAATTGTTTTCAAGGTGCGTCTGATACTTTGAAAGAACAAGTACAAATTCCTGATAAGATATGGCTAACAGAAATGTTACATGCACTTACTTATATACACATATTTATATATCTACAAATAAAAAAATAAATCATAAATATTAATATATGTATATATATATATATATGTGTGTGTGTGTGTGTAATATGTATGAGTGTATATATATATATATATATATATATATATATATATATTATTTATGTACATGTGTGGGTATTGTGTTTAAATTTTAAGCTCCCTTATCTGCAATAACAGCAGATGTGTGGTCATAAATTGATATGAAATTAATGAAACATTCTTTATATATTTACAACAACGCAATACATTTTGTTCGTTATCACATTTTTGCCAAATCAAAATTAGCTCAGCGTTCACAGATAAACAAAGCTTTTTTTATATTTTTTCTCTGAACTATATCATAGGCTGTGTAAAATTGTATAATGCTAATTGTGAGTCGTTTCATTATAGGAAAAATTTTATGCTAAAGTATACAATTATAATTCTTCTCATAGACCTATAAAATTTATCAAATCTATCAGCATGCAAAGTTTCATCTAAATCCTAGAAGAGTAAACCTGATGTTCTCCTTGTTAGTAAATTTCATAGAAATTAATGCTGCTATTGGCATTTGCGATGTTTCACTATTTTTTATTAAAATGTTGAAGCTTCCTTATAATATTTTCAGTCTTTGCATAATTTTCGTATTTTAATTCTTATCGATTTTTATCATCATTAACACATTCTGCAATACGAGATAAAGTCAACATTTGATAGACTAGCGCGAAGTACAATATTTTACAAATGAAAGTTCAGGAAATCCGGCATGTTACATTTTGATATTTCTTCATGAGAAACATTATTGTAAATAAATCCCAACACTTTCAAGTTTATTACTGTATGATACAAATTATAGCTATTTGATATTTTTCATTGATATATATTAATAATTTTTGATAACATAACATTAAACTAGATGTTAGTGGCATGTTGCCTTATAGCAGTGGTTTCCAACATTTTTTGCACAGCACCTCCCTGCTCTAAAAAAAAAATTGTTTTGCTTCCCCAAATTTTTTCAACAAATTAATTTTATAAATGATCAACTAATATTATCAGAATACAAATTAATATGCAAAATTAAGAAAAATATGCATAAAAACTAATTATTTTTGAGTTATTTTCGAAAGAACTCTCATTCTCCGAGGGGGCGGCTCCACAGGTTGAAAACCCCGGCCTTAAAGCATGAACATCCCGATATGTGTCGATTGATTCTTTAAATTATTTATTAATTAAATAATTGATTTAATTGATAATTATTTAAATTGCATATGATTTATCTATCTAACAGTCTGCTTGGTTACCTGTCTAAGTGTCTACCTATCTTCTTTTGCACCTGCTTACATGTCCATCCGTTTACCACTCTACTTGCCTACTTTTTTACCTTTTACAAGTTTACTTGTCTACCTGTCCACATATGTACTTGTCACCTTGTCTGTCTACTTATTTATCTGTCTCTCTTTCTATTTACCTACTAACCTGTCTACCTGCCATCTGCCCGTTTCAATATTTCTAAATGTATATGAATCAATAGTAATGATTTATAATGATCATTTCAGACCACCAAATGTAATTTTTTAACTTGCCTTCCCTGTAACTCTAAAATTGCTGGACCTACTTTTGGATTGGATGTAATATTCACTTATTACATTTGAATTGGATGTTTGAGAAAACTCTCAATAACTGCAATTTTTTTTGCACTCTTTGCTATATATCTCCGAAACGGCTAGACCTATTTTTGCCAAGAACTAATCAGCATGTCTCTACCATGCCAATTTAAGAATTGGCTGACTAAATCATAAATAATTTAATAATTGGCTGACTATTGAAATACAATAAATAAAAAGAAGTAGTCGAAAATAAACGAATATGGGCGAAAATCTTCCGTCCAAAAATGAATCATCGGCAGCAATTTGGAAACTTTAATGTATCACATATATGATGGAATATAATCCATATTTTCATCTGAACCTCGTTTATATAATGCTATATTTCGAAGATAGAATGGTGTGAGATCTCAACTTAATGGCTCTATTTCCTCAATTTACTGCCTTGTCAAATCACATCACAATTTCCATATTCTATAACGGCTGAATAGCTTCATCATTAGAAATACATAACATGAATATAATATTTATATATACTATATATGGGTGTATATAAATATTTCTGTGTAAATGTATATACCCAATGCAGATAATATGGTAACAGAATTGTGTATTTGAAATTTTCATCCCCTTGAAGGAAATTCTAATCTTGCTTTCTTAATGCGCCCTTCACTTCTCTCTCGCCCCGCAGTATAATTAATGAAATGACTTTAATAAATATTCCATTTATAAATCTTTCTGTACAAATATGAATTACATTTATAAATTGAAAAATGTTTTTGTAAATATAATAGGCGTGTACGAAATTAATTATTGTATTTTTTTATATACAAAATCTGTAACGCAAGACGTTGTTGTTTAATTTTCGTTTAACTATGGCATCCATTCTGCATCTAAACTGCGCGAAATATAATTTGGGGGCAAAATTTCGGATAAAATATAAATGTTATTACAAAATAGTTTCTTTTGTTCAGAAATCGGATGAGTAGATTGTCAAAAACTGTCAAAAGTCAATATTAACTTTTAAAATATAACCTCCAAATCAATCCTCCTATAACCTCCAACATCAATTAATAATGTTATAAGTGGTAACAAATAATGTTGCACGTATAATAAAATACGAGTGAAGTCGAACTAATGACACAATATGATTTATGTGCCATTTGGAGGTTAGGTTTTAGAAGTTGTCATGGTGTAAAACGCTCGATCGAACAGCAAGGACGATTCATGCGATTTATTCCTACTAATGCGATTTCTCAACAAAAGATACCGATAACATCTTTTTATTTTTATATAATTACAAACTGGCTGAAAAGCCATTCAGTAGTCAGTAAAGTTTATTATTTTAAATCTTCTGGGGATGTTTGAAGAAATCAAGTGTTTTGCAATGTGATTTGGTCTTGTATTGTACTTGGATGTTAATTTTCTGTTTTATTCTGTTGCTGTATATATTGGTGTCTTGGTGGATCATCCAATTTGGGACCAATTGGGTGCTTTTAATAAGATATCGATAACATAACGTTACTATTGTTTTCGAGAATTTGATCCTCAGTGTCACGTGTGTCAGTAGTGTAAAGTTTTTTTTTCATCAAATTACAACTGCCTAGAAGGCATTCAGTAATTATTGAAGTAATGAATAATATTTTAAAATACTGACCATTGGTAGTATTTTAAGAAGTTTAAAGTTAATATAATATTATAAGTCTTATAGTAAAAAATTTAAATTTAAAATTTTATTGCAAAAAATTGAAAGATGTTTGAATTGGGTGTTAAGTTTGTGTATATACCTTATAATATTGGATGAAAATGTTTCAAAAATAGTCTCTTTTAATGGAGTTTTTAAAGCTCACTGTTACTCCAAAACTTAACAAATTAATACCTCATGATTCTGCAATATATTCATTATATCTGCAAACACTGAATTACTCGTAATTACTCAAGTACTTGGAAGTGGAAAGATTATTACATTTTTATTGCTGCGGTTTTCCCATTTAATACGAATGCTTTTGTGTATCACGACATATATAAAAATAGTCATGCTAATCGAAATATGTAGGAGGAGATTTCGTGCATTTATTTGGTGTCAATTCTAACAGAGATCTTGCTTAATGAGTAAAAAAGCAACACTTATACGATTGCGATATATATCAAATGACTTAAATAATTCTGAACGATTTTTTCAGAATTAACTATCATATTGATAGGGAAAATATCATTTTAGCAAATATGACTCATTCTGACCTTTCAGCAATTTTGTGGATATTGCTAATGGTCTGCCACTTCTGGAGCACTTTGCACTTTTCTCATTTCTAGAGTTGTATGGGATTCTGCCGCACAACAGACCAATGTTATAGCAAGGCAATGTTGCGCTGCAACTTCCATACATTTTGCTACTAAATCATAATGAAATTATGAAACTGAATCAGCAAGACTCTGTCATCTATAATCGTTTTTTTTACATTTGTTTGGTTTCTAGCTTAGGTTTTCTGTCTGACAATATGAGAAAAACGTCTGACTGCAAAGCCACCACATGGCTTTTCTCAATACAGTAGAACTCTAATTATCCGAACTCCAATTATCCGAACTCCGACTATCCGAATCGCCGATTATCCGAATCACTTTCAGAAAAAAAATTGTCCAAAAAAGTCTAAGTGCGCTATTATTCTTCCACCAGCAAAGCCAGTGTAGGCACATTGTTTGTTTTGATTTGACGGAGATGTTTACAAAACAATGATTTTTATTTCTAAACTTGTACATAAGTACATTTTATTTATATTTAAAACATGTGAAAATGTCATGTTTCTTTCATTTAATTCAATAAAAAAATAGTGCAATATCAAAACATAACTTTTTTTCTCTCCAATGGCAATTTTAAAAACAAACTCCGATTATCCGAATATTTGATTATCCGAATGGGTCCCGGTCCCCATTAATTCGGATAATTGGAGTTCTACTGTATTTAGAACAAATTAGTATGGAAAGTTCTTCATAACATAGCCTTGCCGTAACATTTTTCTGTTATGCGGCAGAATCGGTTCAGTCATGAAAATGGAATTATTTAAATAATCGAAAACAAGTACATTGTAAAATATACAGATTTTTGAAAACCGCATTGATATTATTTGTATACAATATTAGATAATATTGTTTTATGTTATTTGAACAGCGATCAGAACTTAAGGATCCTATAATCTGTTGTGATGATTTACTTACTCTAATTTACTTTAATTAAACTATTACGTCGGATTTTATATATGGGAACTTCACAATCTATTTTTTTTTTTTGATAGAGCTATTTCGGTAAAGGCTAGTTTTACTTGGAAAAAACATTGCTAAAAGTTTTACATGAATAAAATTTACAGAAGTTACGAAAATATCCTTAAGTATATCCACGTTACAGAATTTAGACTTACGGAGGGTTGATGCACCCTCCAATTTAAACCCTCAACTAGACGTAATTCTCCTGTCTATGGTGACTTCACCCCTGCATCGTGATATATATATATATATATATATATATATATATTAATGTAAATACTAGGGATGATTCATTCAGTACTGTGAGGGCGAAATATTGAAGGCCAAGGTCAAACTTTTCATTTTGATAGCATGTAGTGGTCTGTTGAATTATATATTGAGGTTGGATATATTATATATATATATATATATATATATATATATATATATATAGTATATTTTGTGTAATGTACATATATCGATCGTTTTTCTAGGAATATAATAAATGTTTTAATAGGGCTGTAGGGTAAATTGTTATGGTATGTGGGAAGAATGACTTGTGCAAGGATTTCAATGTCAAACTAATATTGTATATTATATATATATATACACAGCATACTTAGAAATTTCTATATATATATATATATATATATATATATATATATCGGTTTCCAGAAAATGCTAGTATAATAACACCTCAGTCATCATTATACCTGTGATTCGTTAAAACGTTATTCATATCATCGAAAATGTATGAAATGTCAACAAGAAGCTAAAATTATCATAACATTTGATAATTATTGTGTAAACATTGCGATATAAATTTATAACAAACATACGGAAAATGCGTTCAAAGGTATTTTGTTTCCAAGCATGAGTAATTACTCATATTTCAAAATTACTAATTGTTAAAAAAAGATTTACAGTTAACTTATATCTTTTTTCAACAATTAATAATTTTGAAATATTTTTTAACAGCGATCAGAATTTGAATTCTGTGATTTTTTGTGATGATTATAGTTTATGGTGATTATTGTTACTAATGACTATCGAATTATTCTTTTGATTTTGATTTGATTTTGATATATCTTTTATTAGAAGCCAATCCAAGTGGCTTGTGACGATATTTTAGTTTTTTGCAGCAATATTTGGACAGACAGGCTTTGAAACTTAATTATTTTTTAAATAAAAATAGATATCACTCAGAACTTGAACTCTCTACATTTAATGTTAAATATATACCCAGCATTATATGTGCTGATTATTTCTGTCTCTTCTCTTAAACAAAATTCGATTTCAGTAGCAGACTAGTTAGCTACAAAGCTACTCAAATTTGGTAATTTAGAATGGTTAAATAAATTAATTGTATAAAGAAACTAGTTGACACAATTTCCAAATAATGTTAGTCAAGCATACATATAATACCTATAATTGTATAAAATAAATTATTTAATTAGTTGTTTTTGAGAAAAGATTGGCAAAAGGTCAAAAATCAACTCACATGCACACACACGTATATATTTTTTTCTAAATTTGGTCTCATTCGATCCAGAATGACTTGAATCGTCGAGAAAACAAATTTCTTTTTCGGGAAGTTACAAAGAAATTATACTCTTTTTTATTCATTTATTATTATATAATATAGTAATCAGAATAGGAATTATATTCTTTGCGATGCTATGATGTATGAAATAAATATTAAAAGAAGTAAAAATAAGGTATATTAAAACATAATAAATAATAATAATGAGTAGTAATGATAAATAATAATGTAATAATAATATAAAATTCAAACTAGTTGTGTATGGCATCGAGCCTTAAGGCAAATTGTTGGAACTTCCCGAACCGTAACGAAATATTCGAGATATATTAAGAGTTTTCATATAGATTATTATAAATATTGTAACATTGTCAAATATTCATAAGAGTTATATAAACTGAATTACAAAGTTAAAATTATTTATTTAAAGTATATAATTGAGCTTTAGAACTTTAGCTAGAATTAAAATTAAAATCTGAATTATTTTTGTTATACAAAAAAATTTTTTTGCTAGAATAATTCAAATTGGATGCTTAGTTCTCCCAAAAACTGCAATCTTTCACACAGTTTGCTCCGTATCTTCGAAATGGCTGGGCCTGTCATTGCCAAAAACTAATAAACACTTCTCCCAATCATTACTAATTGAATGTTTTTTAGATCATTCAAATCGGATGCTCCGTTCTCTCAAAAACTCGATTTCTATTTTCTGCACTCTTTGCTCCGTATCTCCGAAACGGCTGGACCTGCTTTTGCCAAAAATTAATCAGCGCATCCTTCTATCAATTGGAATCGAATGTTTTTTGAACCATTCAAATCGGTTGATTCGTGCGCCCGAAAACGTGGACGAAAAATTGTATCCATACATACATACACACACACACGCCAAGTTTTTCTGAGGTATGCCAAAATGTTCAGAAACCATCAAAACGCGAAGAAATTTCAATTTTTGGATGATTACAATAACTTACCCTTGATGAAGGGAAGTTAATTATCTTCCATATTATGATGTTTGAATAAAGATTTTAAAACCAGTTGAGGTGAACAATTTGCTAGATTAGGATGTTATCTATAGCTGACACATTGTAAGTTGTAGCATTTTTTTCTAAGACCCCTAAGTGATAGTTTCAAGGTACTTTCCTCAGTACCTCTCGAAAGTCGAAAATCATTTTACCTGAATGTTTGAGTCAAATAAATCATGCTGCCAGAACTTGTACTTGCGCTATCTATCGAACTTTATTCCTAACATTTTGAATGATTGGATGGAGTGTTGTGACTGTTGGCGTCTACGCAGGCAACTCTGCTAACATGCATTATGTTCACGGGGTTCCTGGGAATATGACTATACTAACGGGATCCTATTATTCACTTTACATTGACGTAGGGCAGAACACTTATCTTGGTTATCAAATGCTTTGTATGCTCTACAAGAAAATATTATTTAATGCAAAAAGTTTTGAATGAAATGGTAAATAATTGCATTTTTTGACAAAGGCTAAAACTTCATTTAAGGGTCAATTCTCCGATAAGTAAGTATTTAATTAATTTGATTTTAATGATTAAGGGGCCAATTCTCCGATAAAATCGAAATGGTATGGTAACGCTATGTTTACGGGTCTATCTTCGCATGAATTGGTAGTAACGAATTGCCAAAAAGCTATGTTTGTATTTGCTGTGCGATCCGACTTTCACACATAAAACCTAACCTACAAAACGCACAAACATCAAATAATAATTTTATCATAAGTTCAGCATTATTTATATCTCTTTGATAACACATACGTGAAGTATGATTTTATGCATCAAATGTCTCAACGGATTGCTTTTTACATAGCTTCGTTACAATACAAGCAATTCATAGGAAGATAGATTGGCAAAATAGCATTTCGGTAACATTTCTATTTTATCGGAGAATTGGCATCATCTAAAAGTAGTTTTAACTTTCGGCTAGAATAATACAAAACTTATATTTTGCATTTCGATTCTTATTTAGCATCTTATCAAGCATGTGAATTACTTAACATATTTTCCATGCGAAACATGCATTTTGTTCTTAATATGGTACCTATGAAGAAAATGTATATGTATAATAATTAATATAGTAGATGAATATTGTATATATGGGGTAAACAATCTAATTAATCTTAATAAATTCTTACTTTCTGAAGAAGAATCGCGTTTTCACCATTTAAAAGGAATTCGCTGAAAATCCTTAAGCTGTTTTATATTGTATATATGCATAAGCATATTAATATTATATGGTAGTAAGTTAATAATTTATTCAATCGTTATACATTTTTAACTTCCAGATCGAGAAGTTTATTTTTTCTAGAAAATCTTGTGTTCTCAACATTCAAGTCATTCTAAATTGTTTGATGCCCATATTGGAAAATGTATATGTGAATGGAATCGAATTGACCCAAAATATGACTATTTGCTGACGTTTTCTCGGCTGATCCAATTTCAAAAATTTGAAAGTCATTTGATAAGTCTCAATAAGGACATGCCATGATTTGATTTGAGACTTTTTTAAATTTAACCGGTACGTCTAAAATATTTCATCTATTTTTAACCAAAAGTCCTGAATCGATTTTCAAAAACTGTTCTAATTAGATTTTGGTTAAAACCTGAAGGGCATGTTCTGAAAAAAACTGTGTGATGAAAAAATTCATGGTGTTCCACATCTTAAAATACAATAGGATAAGTATCTTAAATATAAAAATTTATCAAATTTTGAATTAATGTGTCGAACGTTACTTATTAGGTCAATTATTTACTACTCATTATCGATATTATCTTTTTTAAATTTAACCGGTACGTGTGAAATATTTCATCTATTTTGAACCAAAAGTCCTGAATTGATTTTTAAAAACCGTTCTAATTAAATTTTGGTTAAGATCTGAAGGGCCGATTTATAATAATTAATTGTTGAAAATTTTTTTTTGAAAAAAACTGCTATGAAAAAGTTCATGGTGGTAACGGACATCCTAAAATACCATGGTATAAGTAGCTTAAATATAAAAATTCATCATATTTTGAATTAATGTGTTAAACGCTGCTCAGTCTTAATTCTTATTAGGTTATTACTCATTATCGATTATAATAACCGGAAGTTTGTGCTACTTGCCCTAAGACGAAGTGCCACTTTCACCTAATTCATTTATTTTTATATATAAATATAAATGTTAAATTTTTACCTTTTTCTGTTTTAAGAGGCCATTATACCACTGAATGTTATTTAAAATTATTGGCAACTTTTAGATTGCTTTCATTTGGAAATGATGGTAATTTAATGCTTACAACTTTCCTCGTACATTTTCTGGTGATCTCATTAAATGCAAAACAACTTTAGTTTCAAGCACTGCTTCTACAATTCAAACAATATGTACGTATATGAAAATTGCTATAATTTTATTGCAGTGTAATTAAAAATAATTACTAAAGCCTTTATGAATAATTTGATGTGAATTACAATTAATAATAGTTAGGCAGACTTATAAAAGAAGGGATTATTGTAATTGTATTTTTTCTGGAGTGTTGTGAATAATATAATTAGATTTAAAATATAAATTTAATTAGTGATATAATAAAAACAATTATAAAAAGTGCATGAAATAGTACGATATGAATCGTCCGTGGTCGATAGCGTGCGGGGAACATTTGGAGTCTCATCGGAGAGTTGATGAAGAATTGTGCCAATACTGGCGAAGGTAGGACAAGGTTTTATGAGAATTTTAGTATAATATTACAAAGTTGAATAAGCTATAAAATTTCGACAAGACTGAAAACATTATTTGTTTGTGAAACAACGCACATGTGAAGCTACCTTAAAGACTTGAACCATACTACTTTCGAAATCGAATTTTTAATTTTTCCATATTTTGATACCTCTAAAAAATACCTTATACATACCATTATAAGGGTATACCTTTAAAAGTAACATACTAAAATTTTAAATGGATATCTCAAATAGTTTTTTAGTTACAGCCATTTAAAAGAGTATATATATAGTACATAGTATAACGATCATTTTATCTTTAAACGCGTTTTTCTCGAAACAGCTTTTTTCAAATTTGCTGGAGTGATTACTCGGAGACAAATGATCCGATCGCCATCAATTTTTTTTTGCATCTCCTCTATATAGTTCTCCATACGATGACCTTCTAGATTTTTGATCTGATCAAAAATCGAATTTTGTCAGGCCAAAAACGATCAAAATTTTGGGAAAAATTTAACTTTTTTTTCAACATGCCGCCATTTTGTCACTTATATTGTCATCGTACAGACAATATGTTCTAGTAACACGAGAATTTCTATTATTTCTAAATAGATGAATTAACTAGTTTTTTTGTTTTTTTAATTCCCATAAATGACCTTTTTTGGGGTTGTCACACTAGGTGCACCCCTCAATTTTTGGAGTTTCTTGTAATAATAGAGATTTTTGTTCATACAAGCAAAAATATATTTAAATTTAAATCCGCATAAAGAGTTTTAATAACTTCCTTTAACATTTAGTAAATTATTATATTGACTATTACCATAGATCCACCAGAACAGTATGTTTACATTTCAAGACTTTTCAATTATTTTGTCTTTACTTAAAATTAAAAACAACGTTAATTGTGTGTCTGGAAGTACATGTATAAATTGAAATTAAGTTTGTTTAAATGCTAATTTAAATTGGCATAAGCAGTTTTAATAACATTCTACAACATTGCACATAGTAGATTATTAAATTGAATCTTATCATATATAACCAGAAGAGTTTTAAGTTTGCATTCCAAGACCTCCCAATGATTTTTCCATTTCTTGAAATTACAAAATAAAAGAAAAAATTTCTTAAAACTAGAAATTATTTGTCTTAAATTTAATTAATTTTACTCTATATTAAAATATAATAAATTCTGATATAATAATATTTTGATATTATAAGATATAATCTCTTGAACTTCATTATGTTTGGATGAGCAGCCCTCGTGATTTGTTATAGCAGAATTTAACACATTCTCACATGCGTTAGATGATACAAAACTTTTTTAAATTTTATTAACGATAAATTTAGGATTATTCGCAACACTATGTTACGCTCCTTTTTAATACAAATTGGTAGTAAAAACTGTCAAAATCCTATGTGTTTGCTGTGCAGTCAGGCGTTGTACTCATAAAAATTAAATTCACGTATGTGTTATCATGTTAAAATTATAATTTACATAAAATGAAATACTTCATATAAAACTATTCAGCTAAAAACTATTTTCATAATAGATTTTTTATATTTATAAAATTTGGCTAAAAACCTAAAGTAACTATGTAATATTACAGAGTTTTCATTCATTATTAATTTTAACTATAAATTTTCTGTTCTTTTACGACTGCTTCAACCTGACTTAGATAAATCAGCTTTAAATCTTGATGAAAAAAAAAGATTGTGTTGTGCATAAATATAGATAATTGCTAAAAAGCTTATCAGAGCGTGACAACGCGGATGAACTGTAATTATGCAGTCAACTGTTTATCAACTAGAGAAAATTTTTGCAAAGTACATTTAAAAATGCATTTTGGATGCACTCTTACATATATATAAAAAACAGAGTGATATGTTTACTTAGAATTTCTATCTAAAGCTTTCTATTCATTTTGTTACGAAGTTTGTATATAAATAGCCAATGTAGATCAAATTTCTATCCATAAATTTTGAGGCTGGTGGATCTGGACATGTCATGTCAGACTTGAATCATTGGAATTTATGTTTTATTAGTTATTTTCTAAACTTTCTCGCCTTGGCCATAGTGACCCAAAACAACGTATTTATATAAATATATAAATGTTTGTGTGTGTGTCAGCAGAAGACGCTTGATTGCTTCAGCATCAGTTATCACTTATCATCGATAAATCATCAGATCTAGTTTGATTTGTTATTTAACCATCAATTAAGCCAAAATAGTATATGTACATTTTTAAATTATTTCGATTTTGTGAAAGCATAATATCAATTAGAAAAGGAAAGGTTTTCAGAGAATCTTTATTTTTTATTAGTTTTAATATGAACAAATTGGAATGAAATGAAAAACAACATAAAATACATTAATAACAATAAATGTGATGTGGATTAGTGGACTGTAGTTGTAAGAAATTTTAACAATTTTTTGAGAGTAGTGATTTCGACACATTCGAAGCAAAGTCTAAAACATCATATAATTTTGAATAATGTTTATTAGTAATATGGTAACACTCGTGATGCACACATTTATTAGTATCAACCATTATACACATTTATATAATGATTAATTATAAATTATATATTTATAATAGCATTAAAAATATGTATAATATTTAAAAACAATAATGTAATTAAAGTCATACTTCAAATATGACATGATCGGTTTGTCATTGTAATTAGCATTTAGAAATGAGCCTTCATTAGATAAATGAAGTAATTGCTGATTAATAAATTCGATAATATTTGTTTGCACAGTGGATTATGTTAAAAAACGCCTGAAAAAATATTGTTTTTGCAACTTCTCATCATGTAATTATGTTTGAAGAACACCATGTAATTAAAATTAACATACATTCATTGACTGCTTGTATTTTGTTTACTTTCTCGCTGGCGATATAATCTCATTCTTTGAACAGCTGTAATATCTGTCTTGCCAAAAAATATTTTCCATTTCAATAACTTAAAAGATTTATAGAAACTACGAATAATATAGAAATAATTTCTGATCAATAAACTTACGTTTAGTACACGGCACAAATGTTTAATTTATTTATTATTTTTAAGGAACAGGGTAAAATATTCTTCTGATTCAGGCATTTTTCATTAAATCAAGATTTGTACTACTATGTAACAGTCCGGGCGTAACGCTATTTCCGTTGCATTTGTGCGGATTTACACCCTAGTTATACTTCAAAAAGGAGTTATACCTCAAAAATTGTATTCCTAAAGTGTAAAATTCTGGTTATGGATATTTTTCTATTGAAACAATCAGCTATTACACTTAAAAACAGAATAAATAGATGAATATTTATTTAATGAAGCAAAAACAAAGAATAGAAAAATGTGAACATTCAATTCAATATGAAATACATCAAGATCAACAACAGTGAATATAATGTTCATAAATGTCAGTGATCGTAGATTAGTGTTGCTATAATGAATTTTTGAGAACAGGGACTATTTAACGCATCCGAAGCAAAGTCAAAAAGTTTATTTATTTTAAATATGTTTATTCTGAATAATCTAGTTAATCCTATTCACAAAAGGTGTGTCGTATAATTAAAGCTTTTTGTATTGCTAATGTGCAAATAATCTAGATGACTGTGGACGTTTTTCTGGTGAAACAATCATCTATTACACCTATGAACAGAATAAATAGATGAATAATTTATGAGGCATATCATACACAGCTAGGAAGTGTGTATATCTTGATCTTGATGCATTATTATTTGCATTAGCAGCTGGCTATGGATAATGATGTCGACATGTATCAGAGCGTAGCTTCCGAAGCGATAAAAACAAGATCTTGATGAGATTTAGGTAAAAATCTACGTTATATGCAAAATATACGGTTTTGATTCTTATTTATTTCTAACATACATTTACAATCAATCAATAAAGAATATATAATAAAATATTCAGTAAATCTATTGTTTGTTGAAATGTTCAACATGATACTAAAATATATGCAGGTGCTGAAAAAACGCCCTTTTACCATTATGGTGTTTGATAACATAATTACATATTAACTAAATCTACTATTATTTTTTTCTTTAGTCCTCTGACATTAATTACTACATCAGAGTTATTTGGCCAGTTCATTTGGATGTTTTACCAGTTT
>NW_020539724.1:23096919-23112347 GCF_003426905.1 Ctenocephalides felis | reverse complement strand
AATGTTGAGTGTCAAGAGTAATAAATTTTCATATTTATGCATATGTGTATTAGGGTGGTCCTTAATATGGACGTTTTCGATAGAGACTTGTAGATAGAGCGCAATTCAAAGTTTCGTATGGAATTAGCATGGAAAAAATTTCAAAAATTTTAAAAATGTTGTTTAGATATAACTTGGCGAACAAATGAATGAGTTTTATTGAAAATTCGACACTCTACAAAATAAATTATAAAAAACCTGTTTTGTAAAGCGCCGAATTTTTAATAAAACATGACATGAATTGTCACTTTTGATTTACTTAGTTATATCTAAAACACATTTTTAAAATTTTGAAATTGTTTCCATGCAAATTGCATACAAAACTTTGATTGAATTGCGCTCTATCTAAAAGTTAATATCAAGAGCAAAAACTTTTAGAATTTTTTTTTATCAATTTGGAACCACTTGAGCCCCTGGGAGCAAGAAAATTTTAAAATGTCCATATTAAGGTCCACCCTAATGTGTATATAGAAGAGTTAGAGGCTTATTGTAACAGATTTTTTTTTTTAATTATATTTTATGATTCACTGATTATATTTCTATGAGATAAAGATGTATAGATGCTATAGTTATTTCTCTACCGAATCAAGTAAAAATAATTTCACTGCTGTTGTTCATTATTTCACAATTAACAAAAATAAATTGTAACAAAAAAAAAATATTTCACAATTAATCATTCTCTAGAAAAAGTGCGGTGTTACAACTTAACTCTTATTTGGGGCTAGTTGTAACATCTACCGGAGCAAGTAGTAATGACAATAATATCTCTAATAGTTTATTCTTTGTTTTTTTTTAACAAGATTTACATCTTTCAGAAGCTAAATAAATCAATTTACACAATAAATAATACAAATTAAATATATAGTGTCTATTAAAACACAATTTACATGTGTGCCCATATTTTACAAACTATACCTTTCACGCAATCTTCTTTACTTGAATTTGTATGTTGTATAAGCTTTACTAAATACCAGACAATACCTTTCTTGCATGTGGCAACTAGCTAGAAGATATCGTTTCAACTAACCCCAGGTATGATTTTCTCACATTAATCAAAATAACTATTTAAAAAAAAGAAATATTTTAATATGGTTTAAAATCCTATTGAAAAACGCCTATTACTACTTACCCCCGTTACAATTAGCCCCTAGCTTCTCTCCTATATAAATCTATATTACTCTAGTCTAATGTGCGTATTTATATCATGTGAAATATTAATGTATCGATGTATCGAACTTAGATATCTTGTATAGTATATTTGGTATATATTTTGTGAATTTCCACTTAACTCAAAGTTCATCTACTTTTCACAAAAGTTAAAGTTCATTTCTAGCAAATACTACTAAAAGGCAGCAAAATGAAAATTCAGTGCGTCTTGCATCTTATCGTTTTTATAGTATGCTTGATAATGTTACTGTTAACGGTTACAAATTATGGTTCTATCTATTCTCTTCTGTGATTTTTTAATAAAGAATTTAAATTAGTTCAGAAATTATCTGTGTAATACTATGGACATAATTTTAATACATACTAGCAAACCGGGCGAACTCCGTTTCACCACCAGATGGTTTCATTTTATGTAAAATTTTGTTGGTGATTAAAAGATGAAGAATAAAATTGCCGGCTGTTGAAATTGAATAAAAATTTGCACAATACCCGTGATTTGATTTGATGGTTTCCAATTGAAATGTTAGGAAACGAATAACGTGAACACAATTCCGGTTTGTCACATGAAATTAACTGAGCAGAGAACAATGAGTAGCAGTCAAACAAAGTACATGCTAAGTATCAGAGATGACGATGTATGTGAAAAAAGAAAAAGTGTTTTCCGCTTTTCTGTTGAAATCTTTCTTCAATTTTCTTTGCTATAAACCTCACGTAGTCCGAGACCTTTCCAACGAATGCAAAATCGTCGAAATCAGTTCGTGCTTTCTGGAGTTATATCGTCAAGAAGAAAACCAGACTTATTTTTATATAATAGATAACACATATACAGTGTCGAAACGTACAGAATAAATATTTAATTTTGATTGCTTTTTATTTCGACTATTTGGCTGCAGATAAACATTTCAAGAATATATATATATATATATATATATATATATATATATATATATATTGTTTTGCATTATTTTTTATAAAATTTTATTTACATATTTTCCAAGCGTGAGTATATTTTTATGACCTCTTGCTCGAGTCGGTATTATGACGCTACGGGGGCAATATTATTTTTACAACTTCTTCAATACACATCTGACATAACTCTGTCTGCAGATATTATTTCTCAAACTACTTTCATTTGTTGCGTTCATATTGTCTCTACCAATTGAAGTATTGATAACAATATGCTTTATTATTGTTTAACATTATTATGAAACAAAATGAAAATCGAAATTACTTTGTTTATATTTATATAATAAATTTTATCTTTTAATCAAAACTTAAATCATTACATGTTATTATTTTTGCTTTATTTTATAAATATTCATCTATCTATAAAAATAAAAGACCTTAGAAAAAAAATATGTGTGTGTGTGCGGATACAAATATTCGTTAATTAATCAAATTTTTTAAAAACTTTTTTTATTCAAAAATTTCAAAAATCTATTTTTTAAAAAAAAAAATAATAAAATTTTTATAGTTTTTCTAAAATTTTAATTTTTGTTAGAGGAAGTTCCAGCGATTTTCTTTAAGGCACGATGCCGTAGTTGTATTTTGATATTGTTTGTTATTTTTATAAGTTGTGAACTCAATTTAAATAATATAATTTAGCCAATAATATATTACCATCAAAAAAAGTTTTACTATATAGTAAAATAAAACACATCAATTATGAAATGGGCTTTGATAATGGCAGTTGAAAACTGCAATAAACGGGTTAAATAGTGATGATTTCATTAAATTTGCATACTTACATTAAAATCGGAAATTTATTATACTGGCGAATACAGGAAAACGAACTTTTTGTCTCATGTGATTATGTCGTTCATGCACACTTTTGCTATTTTAAAATAGTTGAAATTGTTTTCGTAATATTTTCCATTTAACATATTCTAACTTTATGTTAGAATATTTAAAATAATTTGTTTTTAACATTTGATAATTTTGTTTATAACATTATCACTTTCCTATTCACTGACATATAATTAGTGCAAAGTATAGAATTTTAATCTTTTTTTTTATATGCAGTTAATTTATTATTGCAGTTTTATTGTTGGTTATAGTGTTCATATTCTGTGTATTTATGATTTATCATTATATGTAGATTTTTATTAGAGTGTTCATTATTATTTTATTTATTTGTAAGCCACTCTGTCTTGATGTGAATTACTATGAATATCACCTTTATTTTTTTATTTTTTTAAATAATAAAGCTGTTTCAGGCAACTGGATTTTTCTAATTCATTACAATTCTCCATTATGGCACTCTATTTACAAAAATGTCCTTTCGGCCATGTTTTTGTAATTGTCTTTTTTGACGCGTAGCTGTTCTAAGTCTGGTTCAAATGTTAGAAACAACTATCATAAATAAAACATATTAGGAAAATAGAATTGAAGTTGATGAATTTAGGTCATGGATTTTGCAAATGTTACCTCTTTTAACAGATGATATTTTGTTATATGATTTTTAATAGAGTATTTTCTTTTTTTTCCAGTGAGTTAAGCATAAGTTCGGCGCGCGCCAGCGTGATGGTGTACGATGATGCCAACAAGCGATGGGTGCCGTCAGGAAGTTCCAGTGGTCTCAGCAAGGTCCATATCTACCATCATCAGATCAACAATACATTTCGAGTGGTCGGCAGAAAACTACAAGATCATGAGGTAAACATAATGTTATAATTATTTATCAAGTAGAAAGTTAAAGTTTTTCGCATATTTTTAACTTCCCGAAGGAGAAGTTTATGTCTTCATCAAAAATCCGATTCGCTTATTTTGTTTTCTCGACGTTTTCAGCCATTATGAATCGAATGAGACCATATTTGGAAAAAGTATGTGTGTGTGTATGAGTGTGTGAACAGATTTTTTACCGTAAATCGATGTTTTCTCAAAAACGTTTAAACGTAGTAATAAATCCACTCGGAATACTATTAATCACTCATAAATTAATTTTTTATTGATTAAGTCAATTATTTACACATATCGGGAAGTTCATGTAACTTGCATCTAGGCAAAATACCAATACCAACTAGTATGCAATTACAAACGTTATAAAATGAAATGATGATTATTTTATTACTAGAAATGATTTGATACAACATACAACGATATATTCGAAGAGCTACTAAACCTTTTAGGTAAAGGTATGTTTGTAAGGCTAAAAAATGCACTGATGATTCTTAGCATGCTAAGTACGAAAACTATCGTCTAGCATACTTCAGCCCTGGAATTTTAAACTGGAAAATACAGGAAAACTGGAATATTAAACTTGTTCCTGTACTCTTCAATTTTTATACGATTTTATTTATTCTTTGAGGAGTTCAAAAATCAAATTGCCAGATGATTTCAACCTGCATAAGTACTTGCCAGACGAGCCGAAAGGTTTACTTTTATGACCAAGATGTGTTGCATTAAAATGAACTTGGTCCTGTAAAGTTAAAATTTATATATGTTCTAATCGATTTTAAAAAGATATGTGCAATGCTAGTCCAGCCATTTAAGCTTAAATTATGTAAGAATCTCGGAATTCGAGATACCCAGCTGTAAGTCTGTAAATACTTGTATATTGACACCCTAAAGTTGTCTCAAAACCTACATATGCTAGGGTGTCAATACCATATGTAGGTTTTGAGACAACTTTAGGGTGTCAATATATAAGTATTTACAGACTTACAGCTGGGTATCTCGAATTCCGAGGTGAACTTACTATAATGACTGGACTATGCCAGGTGATTCTATTCAGGACAAGCCCTTATCAGACAAGAGAAAAGATACCATGGCGTTGCACCGTTATCCAAAAGGTTCACTAGTTCTTGGTCTAATATGTCGATATGTTATTTTCAAAATATCAGCAAATTTAAAATTTGAATGCTCTGATATCTTACAATTCGTCTTCCATTTATGAGAGCAAAAATAAAATATGTCGTCTACTTGAATGTAGATACATTAGGTACTTTACGATCTATATTCTTTCAACAGATCGATAGTTAAATCAAAATGATATATCGTAACCTTATGATAAGTAAATATAAACAAACTATTCGTGATTTGTATTCAATATTATACCCGCTTTGGGCAGCCAGATGTCAAGCAGTAGTGACAACGGTTTTCACTTGGAAATATTGATAGCAATATGTTTCCAAGTGAAAATAGCCCTCATCCGGCATTGCTGCAATATCCCAATTAGAAGGACAGGGGTTATTTTTTAAATAGCGTTCAGTATAAAAATAAAAACTATTTCTCAGATAGTGTAAAAAAATCTATGGATTGCCTACTAACAATAACAATAAGAAACAAAAACTTGTGACCAGCAATTTTTTATTACAGCGAAAAGTTTGGTTGTCCTTTTAGACGCAAATAAATTATAAGGACTTATAATTTTGTATTAGGCCCTTTTTGTTTCATATATTATATTATCATTTATTTACTAATTTCTTCTTCTTACAGGTGGTAATAAATTGCGCAATACTAAAAGGACTAAAATACAACCAAGCGACGCCGACCTTTCATCAATGGCGTGACAATAAGATCGTGTATGGGCTGAATTTTTCTAGTCGAGAAGATGGAGAAAATTTTGCAAGAGCCATGCTACAAGCCTTAGAGGTAAGAATTAACACTCGATGTAAAACAATCTACTATATTGCATTATATTTGTTAATTATTTTCCGTAAAATAATTGATTTATATCATAAATAAGGATCGAATTTCTCCATAAGTAAAAAGAACGGTTTTATCAATTGTTAGGATTTTGACGATTACTCTTGTTTGAAACATGTATTTACAAGAAAAATAATAATTTTGTTTAATACATTTTCAAATGTGACTTTTGAACCTTTTGAATGCGGGACTATTCAAGCATATACAAAAATCTACGGTTTTATGCTTTGAAAAAATGTACAACATTATATTATTATTATTATTATATAATTCGAAACGTTTTATTAAAAAATGAATGTGGGCTAATAAACTTACTATTCACTATTGATTAAAAAACACATTCATACAAAAATTTCAATATTGAAAATATATTGATAAAATGTATTGTATTTCATAGGTTTTAAGTGGCAGGGTTGTTGCTCCCACGCCTCCTGCACCAACAAATGGGCAACATTATGATGAAGACATGGGCTACAGGTTTGTAAAGTATTTATTATTTTATTTGAGGACTGATTTTATATCTGTAGAAGCCTTTATACATATTTATCTACATTTGCATGCAATAATTTTTAACAATTATGATACATTGACAGGACGGGACATAGTGTTTAAAATGAAATTACATTTTTGATAGTAATATAGCTATTTTTAAGATCAAAGGAATTCTTTAGACTTTGTTCGGACACGATATGTACACGATATATTTTTAATGTGGCTTTTCAGGAAAGTTTCAAATGTCTTGCAAATAATTGATATATGTTATATATCATTCAACTTTTTTATTCGTCTTTCATTAAGAAGCAGATAAATTATATTTTATATTATATATATGGAGATGATGGGATCTATTTATTATTATATAATGTTTTAAAGTTAATATGAATAGAATTAAAATATACAAGATATAGTGAAGATATAGTGTGATCATTATAATTACGTTATTTAAAATACATAACCATTTTTTCTGGTTCGACAATAACATTTTGTTCCATTAGCAACTATAAGAGTTTGCCTGATAACTCATCAAGAACCGTAAATTTACTGATCTATCAGAATTGGCAATGGCCAGGAAAATCAGTCTCTATTCATTTGCTGTCTGTCTATTATGACTAATTAATTTTTTTGGCAATAATTGAATTTATCTAGCATCAATTAAAAAAAATATAGTGTTAAAAATATCACTAACTTCGTAATTTTGCAATAATTCGGGTTTGAAGAGTTTGTCTCTGATTTCCTAGTGTTTTGATGATATATATTACCATTGCAATTTTTGAAACGATATATCAAGCATATAACCATATTTGAATTGTACGCGGTTTTCCGCATATTATGGAGCCACTTATGGTTAGTTTTAAAGGTCATGCTTTATGAAGTTAAAGATTTCTCACAAATTAGAAAAAACATGAAATTAAAATTTCATTCTAAATTATGATAAAATTTATTTATCATATTTATGTGTCTTTTATATCGGGAAGGCCCTCCGACCATGCTCAAAAGAAAAATATCTGGAAACCTAATATGATTTAATTAACTATAATATTTTCATTTTACTACATTTTATTGGTTTTTTCCCCTTTTGTTTTTAGATTTTATTATTATTATATTAGCTCTGGTAGATGCGCATTTTTTGTTTTTTTGGAAAACTAATTTACTAATTCATTTAGAGCTAATGATGACATTACATTTATTAAAGTTTCTGCTTCTATGGGAAAATTTTGGAGTTTTTTATTAGTTCTTGCTTGGGTGCCCCATATAATTGATACGGCAGATATGGCGACATACGGTATTATCTAAATTGCACATGTAATCTTTATATATTACGAGAAAAAACTAGATACATAATGTTCGGTTTTTTAATTCCAAATGCTTGCGGTTTTCTTGTTAGACATAATTTAAGCACTCATTTACACTAAAACCGATTCATATGCTAATTTGTCAAATCCGGACTAATAGAGTGAGAGCTAGGGATTATTATCAGCATTCTTCTTGTTGGTAGTGTAGAATAGAAAGATTCATAAGATAGAAACATCTTAACAAAAGCACGAGATTAAATTTTTATAGCAAAATATGAGATAGTATTGAATGTACCCGCTCGTTTACATTATTTATGCTTTGACTCTATTTCATAAATAATTTTGGCATAATTAGAGCTTTCATGAAAACCATATACAAAAAAGGAGTGTGCGTAAGGTTCACACGCGATTGAAGTAAATCTTTTTTGACGTCACAGAATGGCATATCAATTGTAAATAAATACAATTTTGAATAATGTTTATTAGTGATATAGTAACACTTGTGATGCACACATTTATTAGTTTCAACCATTATACACATTTATATAATTTATAATATTTGAAAGCAATAATGTAATTAAAGTCATACTTCAAATATGAAATGATCGGTTTGTCATTGTAATTAGCATTTAGGACTTGGACCTTTATTAGAGAAATGAAGTAATTGCTGATTAATGAATTCTCTAATATTCTTTCACACAGTGAATTATGTAAAAGTACGCCTAAAGAGATGTTGTTTACATAATTTCACTCATCATGTAATAATTATGTTTGAAGAACTTCATGTAATTAATATTAACATACATTCATTGACTGGTTGTATTTTTTTTACTTTTTCGCTGGCGATATAATCTGATTCTTTGAGTAGCTGTAATATCTGTCTCGCTTATAAAAATATTTTCGATTTTAGTAATAATTTCAAAGGTATATAGTAACCTCGAAAACCTCTAATAATACAAATTACTTCAATAAACTTACGTTTCTTAAACGGCACAGATTTTTCATTTGTTTTATTATTTTCACTATAATTATTTATGGGGGACGGGATAAAATATTCTTCCGATTCAGGCACATTTTATCAACTCAAGATTTGTACTACTATTTAACCTTAAAATGTAATGACATGAAACACCGAAAAATGAACAATATGCTTCACGCTTTCGGTGACGTACGCACGTACAAAGTCATACAAAGAAGCCTCGCACATGATACGACCAATCACAATCGACCAGTATAGAAATGATATCATCGAGAGCAAATCATTGGCTTCCGTTGCATTTGTACGGATTTACACCCTTATCGCGTCTAAAGAAGTTTTACTTCAAAAACTGCAGTCTTTTATAGATTTCAGCAAAAAGTTTGTCATTTTTGTAAAGCTTTCTTTCATTAACGACGAATATTATATATAATGACTTTAGAAAATTACAAAATCATACTAACTCTCAGGCTATAATCAACCGGTTTTATTACCGTAATATTAATTAAACGTCCCAAAAATCACCAATAATTTATGCAATTGATTATAATATTACATTTTTATAGAACCATGACCCGCGAAGATGCGGCCATCATACAACAGAATCATTCAGTAACCTCACCTCAGACGCCAACTCAACATCCTCAGCAGCAGCAGCAACAGCAAATTAACAATTGCAACAACGGACTTCAGCAGCAAAATATCAACAGCAACATGGGTATCAACTCTCACCAGCAGCAAGCAGGGAATGGCGTTATCAATCATCAAAGGGATTCCATGGGCGGTGGAACAGGTTCTTTGCAGAGATCGCAATCGCCTACCCCGATGACACACCATAGAACTTCTAGGTAAGAATATCTTTATTACTAGTAGTTGTGTGTGCATATTATTTAGAAATCAGGAAATTTCAGGAATTCAGACTATGAGATGCATAAGGTGGAACTGCACATCGAAGTGAGGTAATTTCGACACAATTCCAATAGGGACGTCGAAATCGGAATCAATACCTCTAGAATTTCATACTATACGTTTTTTAGTGTCGTGTGAATATATGTGATTTTACTCTGTTCTGAAAACAGATTTTCTTGAAATCTTCATTGAAAATATTGCTGTGATACGATTGTGAGTGGCATTGAAGTCGAGTAGTGTGCTGTGCAAAACAACTTCATGAATTTGTGTTTGTGAATTTATCATTCAAATAGTGAAATAAATTTAATTCGACGACTAGAATTGCATAGAGTTGGTACATAAGCCAAAAATATAATTCAGACAATTTCTTATCCAAACATATATTTTGAGATACATTTTGTTCATGACTTTGTTGTTGCAAAGATAAAGTTCCAAGTTTATAGCCCGCCTCGGACAGCTTGATATCAACCTGTACTGATACGCGTTAAATATGATTTCAAGTAAACAGCCATTCCGGGCATTTCATACAATGTAATTAAAAAGAATTCTAATTACAAAAGCTATTGGGTTGCCTTCTAAAATAGTGTTCGTAAAATGTAACATGATCTCAACAGCTTAACCAGTTAACTGTGGCGCGCTCATCAAACAATGTATATGCAGCTTTGTGTCGTCAGAAAATTTTATTACAAAATTTTACTTCTTCAGTTAATATAAGCATACATAAGAATTCAAATTCTTGTTGTGAAGTGATTCGAACATTGTAAAATATATAGCCTAAGCCAACAGACAATGATTTTATTATAAAAATTTATTAAAGTTTGGAATTAATATCTTTAGTTTATGCACCGCATAGTTCTATTCCGTTTTGTGTTTTGTACTGATCACCGTTGATCAATCATTAGATTACGTCAGTGGTTTCCAACCTTTTTTGTTCTAGTAAAAAAATTGTTGCGCCTAATCTAATTTCATAAACACTCAACTGATATTATCAGACTACAAATTAATATGCAATATTATGTAAAAATATGCATAAAATATAATTTTTTTTTTATTTTTTTATGATAATTCAAAATAGTTGGCTTATTTTTGAAATTAGTATTTTCAATATTCTCCACCCCCTGTAAGAGCAAGGCGACCCCCATGATAGGGCGCGCCCCACAGGTTGGGAACCGCTGGATTACGTTATACATTACATACATATTATTACATAAATCAGTGCAATTACATGTACAATAAGTTCAGAAGGTATTATTTGCAAATCGCTTTGATTAGTTTTTGGTGAAAAACAAACCATTTATTTTTGAAAAAAGCCGTTAAAATGTTTTCTAAATAGCTAAATCTTAATTCTTATTTATAAAAATGCCACATTCAACTACATATTTTATACCGTAATAGCTTCAAAATATTACAAACTTCTTAATATTTTTTTGCATAGATTTATTGCCGATAAAAATAATATAATTTTTTAAGAAAATATGATGGGTGTACATGCATTTAAAGAATCTCCTATAAAATATCCCTTTATTTTTGACATTTCATTTAAGATCGTATGGCAATTTTTTTGCAGTCTTTGTGTAGGAGATTCCTCACTTAATTCTTTTAAATATTTGTTTGGGTGACCTGGTAATGTTAATTCGAGAATATATTCTATTTTTCCCAATAATCGTAATTTAAAATGACGAATGTAATATGCCATACTGGCAAGTTCTGCCAATTCTTCATATCGAGTATTTTTCTCAATCACAGTTACTCGGTTAAAAAACGCCTAATTAGTTATGATTTCTGTTCACTATATATAAAAAATTGTCCAAACAATTTGACCCACATTTTGACCACATTTTGACGGAGCCATAAATATCATACCAGCGGATAACAGTATTTTTACTACGAATGTATACTTGGACAGTAAATAACAAATTCAGATAATTTATTTCATATTTCGAGTATTACTAGTTTCGATACTCTAATTTTATATTTTCTCGACGGTTCAATGCTGGTTTCTACTATTTTATTGCAACTAATACAACTTATTGAGTAAAATAATTTTTTGATTGATTATACATAGATTACTTTATCATATTAGCGTCCATTAATCACGTGATCGATTTTTTAAGGCTTTTTGGACTCCCCCTCTGCCTTGGTGATATTCGTAATTACCTCCCTACCCCACCAAACATCACGTGTATTTTTAGTTACGAAAAAAATTGTGATTTTTTTTAAATACTAGGATTTTTTTAAAAAAAATCAGGTAAAAAATAAATACACATGATATCTTACTATACCCCTTTCTCCCCCACGTGATATTTTGTGATTTTTTGTCAAACCCTCCCTCCCCATGAAAACCTCAATTGATTAATGGACGCCCCCTATTTGATACGTTATAGAATAGGTTTAAAACAATATATGTTACAAACAAAATACTTTTTTTTATTTAAGCATTTTTAATCTAAAGTGTTTTTTTATTCTGAAGTAAAATTCAAACTAGCCAATTATTCAAACTTAAAATCCGGGTAATGTGATGGAACTATTTGTTTTTAATAAAGATCTTGAGATTGTTTTCTTTTATGTTGATACATTTTTATTAAAAAACAACACGGCATAGTTAAGCAGGCGCGCTACTGAAAAAATAAACTTTTGACATAGAATGGCTAATTCAATATTATGAGCAGATACGTCTTCACTTTAAATTTAATTCATTACAATGTAATCATAAATTTTCAAAGATTTTTTTTATTTCAACAGCATCGGAGCTGCTTACAATTATTTGCCTTAAATGCTTTTGGTATAAGACTTAACCTATTATTTCATGAGAGGCAACCGATCCGTTAACCATTATAATATGTGTGGCGATTATATTAGTTCTATTGCCTGATAGTTGTGAGTATATGTTGCAACTATGCCCATGATTTTTACTTGAGATTATAAATAAAAATTTTAAGATATATAACCTCAAGTGAAAATTTGACATCATACTGCCTGATGTCGGGCTTGACTGAGGTTGGAATCGAGCCATTGAACCCAGAATTAATTTGTGTTAGCTCTCGTCAATACAGTCAACCGCTGGACCCTTCCCACTTAAATTCCCACTTAAATTACCATTGTATTTTTCCATCATATTTTATAAAAATTTGTATTATTTTACCTTTAATCCAGCTTTACTACTACTATATCGATTACTTGGTTATACATTAATATGAATTACTCATTTAGTTAGCACGTTTGTTTGGTTATGGTGATAATGGTAGATAGTTGGTGATTTGCAACAATAATTTAATTCACAAAATATTGTGATCACTAGGATTACCTTGCTAGCGAGATAATATGGAATAATTTAAAAATGCATTCATTGTTTCTGATTATAAACTTTCGTTACCTTGCACACTGTAAAGACAACATCCAGTATATCTTCTCTCTTTACTTTTCTCGTATTGTTAAAAAAGATTATTGGAAACTCTTCGGCTCATAAGATCAATTTATGTATTAATTGAATGTTCGAGCATCTGTTCCAAAATTTTATTGATGACTATTTGTGCGTATTGAAAATGAATAGAATAAAGAAAGTTTCTATTTGCATGTATGTTTACAAAGCAATTGAGGTTGACTAATGCGATCAATTACTTTATTGATTAATTAATTTGTTGACGTGCGTTTACAATCAGGCGTGAAGTAGTTCTTTACAGCATGATTTAAATAACTGAATATATTAAGGTTTTTAAGTAAATCATTTTTACTTACAATTTGATTTGCGTCTATTATCTCACATATAATGGCACTTAGAAAAATGAAACTATCCAGAAGTAGAAATATTTGAACCAACATTGACATAGTTGTATAACTGTTTTATATTTACTATACCGCTATAACCTTGTCTTATTCTTATGAAGTCATTAATTATTTTATTTCCCCACAGCGCACCCCCGGCCCCTCAACCACCCGCGATGTCCGTTGCAAGTCCACCAGCGGCACCACCATGCCCACCATCCAGCAATCAGAACATCTACGCTTCGAACATGAACCAGCAACAACACAACAACCAACAACAACAACAAATGCAATCGCCAGGCAATCACTACCAACAAGTTGGCCAACAAAATCAGTATGGACACATGTATAATTCCGCTTCAACGAATTCATTCCCAGGAACAGGCAACAGTTTACAACATAACATTCAACAGCAGTCGGTTCATCAGCAACAATCCGCGCAATTTGGTTCGAATCCGAATTTTAATAACATTTATAGCGGAGGAAATAACGCACATACGTACGTTAGTAATGCAAATCAAGTTTATGCTACTCAGAGTCAAGGGTACAACATGCCAGGTGGGCCAAATCCTATTTATGGATCTGCCAGTGTCGGACAATATGGCCAGACAGGGCCTAATTTGATAAATGGAGGGCACAATGGACAGGGTGGAATGCCACCGACGCCGCCTCAAATGATGCAACAGCAACCAGCCATCAGTGTAAGTAATAAATTATTTACTATTTTCAGCACATTGATCCTCATATTGATCAAGCTGTGTAAATATTCTTGAACAATTAATTAAATTTTCATTACATTTTCATCAACGACAAATGATTGTGAAGTAAAGAAACAGTTCACAGATATTGCAGGAAAAATTAATAATAAACAAAAGAATTGCACTAATGTGATCCATTTACCTCATAGACATTACACTACATGGACTGCTAGTCCTCAAATGTTTTCCGTTATATATAATGCTCTAACATAGAAGGATATGTGACGACACATGTCTGAGCGAACATTGCCGACGACAATCGCTTGATGGCTGACATTTAATCAATCGGGATAGTCCGCGATTGTCGTCGGCGATGTTCGCTCAGACTTGTGACGTTACACACCCTTCTATGTTTGAGCACTTAATCTGCGCTCGACTGCAGTCCATGTATTAAGGTCTATGATTAATCTACATTAATTAATTTTATTAATATTTTGACATTAATAGATATTTTCCAAAATTATTTGTATTGTATCTTTTCTTTTATATGATTTTAATCATTTTTGTGTTTATTAATTAATTGTTTTATCATGAAATTAGACGCCATCTGCACCTCCACCACCTCCTCCGCCACCAATGGGTAGTTTGGCGAAAAGTGATAATGATGTGAATAGTTTAGCAGCACAATTACAAAACGCAAGGCTTAAACGTAATCAAAAGTAAGCATTTAAATTAGATAGACCTATATTAAATATAATAATATTTATCAATATTTTGTCTACAGCAAAAACTCCACCAACAGAAAATAGCGGCAGCAGTACGTCAAGTGGTGGCAGCGGTAATTATGGCACGATAGGTTGTAACATGATGTTTATTCTTAATATTTATTTTACAACTTTTGTTCAGTATTATTTAAATTGACTATAGAATAAGTAGATACGTTTATCAAATATACTTTAAATTTTTATTTGAATGCAGAGATGAAGTCATCGCTATATTTCTGAAAAGGCGGGGGTGTGATAAAAAAAATGTACAATTTCAAAATTATCAAATAAAATTAAACTGATTTGATAAAACGGTATATTACATTTATTAAAATAAGCTATAATTTATTGGACTTCTCAATTAAGACTCAAAAAAACACATCACAATTTTAAACATATTTACTTTAGCTGACAAATTGGAGTGAACTCTATTTTGATAAATTTTGTTAAGAATAACTATTGGAAGATGTTTCTCTTTATATTTATTTATCTTTCGAAATACTCTGTAGAGTTTCCTATTATAACATATGGATTATTGGCGGTCAATAATTCGGTTAATTAAATAAATATCATTAACTTTTATCATAATGTATATTTATATCTTAATATTAGGAAGAAACAGCGGCGGAGGAATGGCGTCAATGATGGATGAAATGGCCAAAACTTTGGCCAG
>NW_020539724.1:23077045-23095919 GCF_003426905.1 Ctenocephalides felis | reverse complement strand
AATTTTTTATAGTTGAACAGCGATCAGAACTTAAAGGTCCTAAGAGCTTTTGTGATGAATTATCTAACTATCATAAATATCGCCGATTTTTGTAGATGCCAACTCAAACAATTGTCTTTCATTATTGCAGTTTCTGCAACAGTAGTGTTTTTTTATTGCTACAGCAATACCGGGCAAACATATTGCTATCAATTTCGAAGTGAAAACCGATGTCACCACTGCTTGGTATCAAGCTGCTTGAAGCGTGTATAGAATCCGAGACTTTTGATTCATATCCCGAATCCTAAAATTTTACAAGCAGTTCCCGCCCTAGAATAAAATTGGCAAGATTAGCTACTATTAGTTACAATTGATATATATATATATACTTACAATGAAGTGAATAATTCCCTCAAATTGCCTCATTTTCTTCAACGCCTTCATTTTAAATTACTACTTGCATTTGTGTTTACTATTTATATGTGTCATTTACGAAATTTGATATAGTGGCTGAAGGTTGACAAGTTCATAAGTTATAAAACTAAGAACAGTCATACTTCTAGCTCTTAAAACCTATATATTGCCATAAAAAGGCGTTCATTTGGAACTTATTCCTGCGTAAGTGTTTTCTACGATGTGGAAATGAATATTGAATTAAATAGAATATTTGCCTAATTACGCAATATGAGCATCGAAACAGACAATTAATTTATCAATTAAGTATTCAATTGATTCATTCAAGTTTTTTTTATATTTTAAACTTTATTTACATTAAGTCAATTGAATTAGAATGTAAATAATCTTGTCCGTTAAATGTTTATTTAGTGCAACTGTTAAATTTTATTCTTAAATTTAATCAAGGGCATTTATTTTGGAATCAAATTATACTCGATTTGAGAAACTATAGCGACTACACATTTAATTAAACTTCAAATAGAAATTATTAAAATTATGAAACAAATCATTTTAAACAATATGAAATACATCGTGGGGTCTCAATTTCTTACCTCAATTATATTTATCTTTCAAAAATTTAAAAAAAAATATTTTCTTTCCAAAGGGATTATCTTACTCATCTGTCACAATTTTATAGCTATATAATTTAATTTAGGTAAAATATGTTTACTTTCTTAAAAGACCATTTATTTATATTGATATTTTCGTAGTGAAAAATGAGCATTTCTTTTGAACCCAATATAGATAAATCTGTTTTTCTGAAAAAAGACTACTAAGGGACCCATTTTCTGACAAAATAGCAAAGTTATGATAATGCTATGTTACGGATATATCATGTTATGAGTTGGTAGTAACAAACTCTCAAAAAGCTATGTATGTGCGATCAGGCCTTTTAATTATGAACCTAACCTACAAAACGCACAAACTTCAAATAACGATCTTTATCATAAGTCCAACTTTCTGATGTCTCTTGGATAACACATGCGTGAAGTTAGGTTTTAAGTGTACTACGTCTGATAGCAAAGCAAATGCATAGCTTTCTGATAGCTTGCTACTACAAACTCATACGAAGATAGACCCGTAACATAGCATTGTCATAACATTTCTATTATATTCGAAAATTGAAGTTTTGTAAAGAGAATTTAATGGACTTATGCGGAATCTAATCTTTAGTATATCAATCGTGAATGGCTTTCTTTCAATCTTTATAACTTTATTCTAAATACACAATTTTAAACTCGATAAACTTACCCAATCCCAAATTCTCAGTAAAAGGTCTTTCAATTTAGCAATCTTTTCCACTCTCACATCCATCTCGGTTGTACAATTCGTGATTTTCTCTTCGCGTGCTTATAATTGAGATAAATTCCGTCTGCTAGATAATTTTCTAGCATAAAGGATGTCGTTCATTGTTGAATTTCTTTCACTAAATGAGCTGTGTGTTTAATGTCTAAAATTAAGTGTTGACAATAGAATGGTCAACGTTCTTGTTGATTTATTTAACAAAGTCTAGTTAAGGAAAAATAAGTTTTTTGTGTAGCGTTCTTTCATCTGTGCTGACTTTTACTATCTTGTTGATGCCTTGAAGTTTCTGATGCCATCAGAAGGGTAAGATAAAAGAGTAACATGAAAATGTTAAGTGTGAAATTATTCGGAGTAATATATTTTCATATGTATGCATCATAAGTATATATTATTCAGAACTATGTGACAGTTTTTTTAAATTAATTTTTACAATTAATCATTTTCTACTACATACCAGACAATACCTTTCCTGCACTAGCCGTGGGGCATCGTTTTTACTAACCCCAGGTGTGATGTTTTTACATATATCAAGTTAAGTATTTATCAGTCACAAAAATTGTTACCAGTTATCAAATATTGATAAATTTGAAACGAATTAAGATATATAAAATTTAAAATTAGTCTATAATAACCACGCAAACCAAAATTTTATGGCGATATAATTCTATATCAAATGACTGACCTGCACAGTTTTGTATATTGCGTCGGCATACGGGACAGTAACTATGACGACATGATGCAAGAAGGTTTACATGACCAATCGAGACAAAGAAAAATATTTTACTACTTACCCCAGTTACAATAAGCCCCTAGCTCACCTATCTGAAAATTATATTACTCTAGTCTCTAGTCCCTAGTCTAGTGTGTGTATTTAAATCATGTGAAATATTAATGTATCGATCTCGAATTTTGATATATTGTATATATCTTGAATAATATATTTCGTATATATTTTGTGAATTTCCACTTAACCTAAAGTTCATCTACTTTCCACAGAAGTTAAAGTTCATTTGTAGCAAATACTACAAAATAAAAGGCAGCAAAATGAAAATTCAGTACATCTTACATCTTTTCGTTTTTAAAGCTAAGGCTGGTCAGGAAAATTCTGAAGTATGTCTGATAATGTTACATTTTATTATAAACTAGGTTCTATCTTTTTTTTTATTTATATATACATTATTTTCATATCTCAGTCGGAAGAGGTGCCTGGTATGAGAGATTATGAAAAACAGTTTTCATATTTTATATATCTATCTATTCTCTTCTGTGATTTTTTAATAAAGAATACTAATCAGTTCCGAAATTATATGTGTAATATTTAAATGTGTAAAATCGATTTAGTTTATTATTTATTTGTACTCGGCCAGATCTAGCTAACATGAAAATACTTATTTTTTTGTTTTTATTTATTTCCATCTAAATTACAACTGCCTGAGAAGGCATTCAGTAATTGTTGTGATTAGTTATTAAATAAGTTTTTAATAACTACCCATTGGTAGTATTTCAAGTTAGTATAATAAATATAAATATGTGACAATAATTGCAAGCAGATAATAATTATAAATATGTGAGAATAATTACAAGCACTATACTAAATATATAACTATGCTAAGTGTAGTGGATCTAATCTTCTTAGTCTCTTGACAGTGTTCGCAGAAAGTAGGTTCTTTGCTAGTTCATTTGGATGGTTCTCCAATCTTGACTTATATTTCGCAGCAAATCTGCTAATTTCTTCCGCTATTGTTTGTATGTTGCAGTCCTGATGAACAAGCCAATTAGGTACATACCTGGGAGTCTCCAGTATTTTTTTAAGGATCTTGTTTTGAGCTCTCTAAAAGATGTTTATATTAGATCGAATGGCACTACCCCAGAGTGAAATGCCGTAAGTCCAGATTGGTTTTTGTATACAAGAAGCTTGTTGTAGGTGGATAGTTTGGACTTCGGACCCAACAGCCAGTAAAGTTTTTTAAAATTCTCTTCAAGCTGGAAACGTTTTTTCATTATATGATGAAAATACTTATAATGAATAATTTTATTCATCTTAATGATGAACCTAAATGATTTTACACTTAACCAGCTACAAAAAAAAATTTTTACAATTTGTTAATCATGTGTGGTTTACTACATAATTATATTGTATTATTGTTTTTTATTAAACAATGACTTGAAAGTTTGTTTGTTGTGTTTTTTTGGTTAAATTTGTTTAAGGTGCTGAATGATGACACACATACAGTATCGAAACGTAGAGAATAAATAGTTAATTTTTATTGCAAATATATATATATATATATATATATATATATATTCTTTTGCATTAATTTTTTAATAAACTTTATTTACATATTTTCCAAGCGTGAGTATATTTTTATGACCTCTTGCTCGAGTCGGTATTATGACGCTACGGGGGCAATATTATTTTTACAACTTCTTCAATACACATCTGACATAACTCTGTCTGCAGATATTATTTCTCAAACTACTTTCATTTGTTGCATTCATATTTTTTCTGCGTGGTATTGATAACAATATGCTTTATTATTGTTTATCATTATTATGAAACAAAATGAAAATCGGAATTAGATTGTTTATATTTGTATAATAAGTTTTATCTTTCAATCAAAACTTGAATCATGACATGTTATTATTTTTGCTTCATCTTATAAATATTTTGAAACGCTTAGTGTTAAGAAATTTAAATTAATGATTCATTTTAATATTCTTTAACTATGTTACATTTAAAAACAAAATTTTATTTTTATATTTGAGTTTTTATGGTTGGTAGAAAGTTTAAAGACCATGCTGAATAGCGAATTTGAAGATGCTCAAAATGAAGACCCTTATATCGAGGTATAGAGGCCAATTCACCGATAAAATAGGTCGTAACATAGTGTTGTTATGGCAATACATATCAATATAAATATAAATTGATAGTAAAAACTGTGTAAAATGCTATGTATTTGCTATGCAATCAGTCATGTTACTAATAAAATCTAACTTAGAAAACGCACAGACGTCAAAAAAACAATGTTATCATAACTGATCGCACAGCAAGTACATAGCATTTGGCAGTTTTTACTACCAATGTATATGATAAAGGAGCATAAAATAGCTTTGTCATAACAAAGCTATATAACT
The DNA here is from genome assembly GCF_003426905.1 of Ctenocephalides felis. Classification (NCBI taxonomy): domain Eukaryota; kingdom Metazoa; phylum Arthropoda; class Insecta; order Siphonaptera; family Pulicidae; genus Ctenocephalides; species Ctenocephalides felis. Next base: position 23,091,044 of record NW_020539724.1, on the reverse strand, counting down.
GTCTATTTTGTCCGAAAATTGGCCCCCATAATATTACGAAGTCTTCTTTTTTGTATTTTTAACTTTCCGTAGGGTAAATTTTTATATATATCTTTAGGTTTCAAAGGTTTCTGAACACTTTAGTATATCTCAGAAAAAAGTATGTGGTTGTGCAGATACAAATTTTTAATCAAATTGTCAATTAATAAAATTTTTTAAAAACTTTTTTTTCAAAAATCACAAATCTATTTTTTCAAAGCTTTTAAAATTTTTAAAGTTTTTGTAGAATTTTAATTTTTGGTACTGGAAGTTCTAGCAATTTGCCTTAAGGCACGATGCCATGCACCACTAGTTGTATTTTGATTTTGTTCGTTATTTTTATAAATTTTGAACTCAATTTAAATAACATAATAAAATCCAGTAAATCTAAATCAATGATATGTTGCCATCAAATAATTTTTTTTACTATATAGTAAAATAAAACACATTAATTAATGAAATGGGCATTGATAATGGCAGTTGAAAACTGCTATAAACGGGTTAAATAGTGATTATTCCATTAAATTTGCATACTTACTTTAAATCGGAGATTCATTATACTGGCGAATGCAGCAAAAAGTAACTCTTTATCTCTGGTCATTATGCCGATGCCGTTCATATACACTTTTCCTATTTTAAAATGATTGAAATGGTTTTTGTATTATTTTCCATTCACCATATTCTAACATTAATTTTGTTTATAATATTCTCACTTTCTTTTCCACCACGACTTACAATTAGTGCAAATTATAGAACTTTAACCAAAACAAGTTTTTTTTTCGAAAAAAAGTTGGCATGGCGTTTATATTATGTATATTTATCGAAACTGATTTTTATTAATCGAGGTTTATTACTAAGTTTTATTAAATTTTTGCAAAGGCAGACATTCGGTTTCGGAGATCCAGAAATGACGTGATTGGTCATTCAACATTTTCATGAAATTTCAAATTTATAAAAAAATTTTAGGTCTTCAAAAAAAATGTTCAAATGCTTGAAAAAATTCCATAATTGTTAAGAAAAACAATTCTGTTTTATTTTGCTAATATTCAAATTTTTCAAATGTTTTCAAAATTTTCAAAAATGTTCAAAAAAATTATATATATATTTTTTAAAATTAAGGTTCGGGAATGTTAAAATCGCAAAACGGCACCACTATAGTTTTATTGAATAGTCAAGCTTTAGAGCTTTTGAGCTTTGGAGAAATAAAATTAAAGTTGATGCATTTAAATCATGAATATTCCAAAATCATTTTCATTTTTTGTTTTTTTTTTTCAGTTGATATTTTGTTATATGATTTTTAATCGAGTATTTTCTTTTTTCCAGTGAGTTAAGCATAAGTTCGGCGCGCGCCAGCGTGATGGTGTACGATGATGCCAATAAGCGATGGGTGCCGTCAGGAAGTTCCAGTGGTCTCAGCAAGGTCCATATCTACCATCATCAGATCAACAATACATTTCGAGTGGTCGGCAGAAAACTACAAGATCATGAGGTAAATTGATTGAAAATCCTAGCACTTAACGGACGGGCCCCATAAATAAATTTATGTGTTTCCACTTTGACCACCACCTAGGACTGACCTCGTAGATTTACGTTCTTACGTATTAATTTGGAAATATGAACAAACAACACTTTTTTTGCACTAATTTATTAAATAATAATTAGATATTAAATAATAATTCGAGACTAGGTTTGTCTCATCATCAGTGTGTTATAATTTAAAGTTTAAAATATTAAAACCTAAATTAGCATTATGTGTTATCCGTTACACGTTGTTCGAAATACTGTCTTCTGCCCCACCAACGTTCTTGCGTATATCTACGTTTAATGAAGATGAATGTTCTATAGTTATAGTTTTGCAGTTTTTAAGAATAATGCTAAATACTATAATGTATATTATTATGAAGGTACATAAAAGAAATACAATCCATTTAATAATATTTATTGTAGTTACAATGCTTGTAATCCATATATTTATGTTCATCTAATTTTCTTGAATAATACCCGGAAACTGGATCAGACAGAACAGATTCGACCCGTCTATTAAGTGTCAACAAGCTTTTTCTATAATTATAAAATATGACAACTTTATTACTAGCAATAATTCAAATCAACAACATCTTATGTCAAATATATCAGTTTCTTCAATTTCATACCAATAAAATTACTTATTCAATGATTACTCTTTTATAAATGACGAGGTAATAAAATTAAGTAAAAAGTTGTAGCCTTATCACGATAAGTGAATAGTAAGAAAACAGAGCAAAGGTATTCGATATTTGTGTTAAATTCCTGTTACCACTTATCTCTATTTTTGTTTATCCAGAAATATTTTACTATAGGCTAGAGCGGGGCTTATAGGTCCACGGGTAAAAGGTCCACCACCGATAACTCAAAAACAAGTAAATATAGAATTTTTTGACAAAAATATTTGAAAGAAAAGAGAAAGATGAATAACCTGCGATCATCTTGATCCTTTCGTCAACTATCTGGAGATAAACAGAAATGTTTGAAAATCCATAACCAAAGTATTTTCTTTTGTTGTTAGTTTTTTAGATTGTGAGCACTGTTGCTTAGTTTACAAGACCTTAATATATGGATATTTGTAAATTAGATTCAACAGTTTTTTTTTATTTAACCTCTATACAAGCTCACATGTGGGTGTAGTACAAATGACCAAATGAACCTTTACCCTGGCAAAGGTGTAAACAATAAACAAAAGTAATTATAAATGTAAATTAAATGATAAATTTAATAAATAGTTATTCCAAATCTGGTGATGAATATTTCTAACGAAATACCAAATCAAGCTCATATACAGTGTTATCTCTGTTAAAAATATACCCATGGTAATTATATTTTGCATTCGTTGATAATGTCGTCGTCGTTAATGTCGCTATTATTTCGTAAAATTCCTTTAAAATTAAAAATATAACATTGGATTTTATTTTTTTGTCTCGCCTGTGGGGTAAAAAGGACCAGGAGACAATTTTTTGTAAAACAGCAAATAAAACACATTTCTACAATGTTAATTTTAATTGATTAATTAGATGTAAGTTTTACTGAACATAGTCAGATAGCTGTTCGTTTATGTGTTATTACTTGTGATTTAATTGGTTTGATTTTCACAATTTAATTGCTCAAAGTCAAATTGGACCTTTGTGCCCTAACGCTATTTCTCTTCTTCATTGCAATATTTGAGCCGTCATTTATTGAATTATTCTTAATTATTTTCCCTGCTCCTACTACTTTTCATTCTCTTTAAATGGCTTAGCTCTTCACCTAATTGTTTCCATAAATCAAAAATCATATCTCCAAAATAATGAACGCAAGATATCTGACATCGTAAAGCACTTTCATTATTCACCAATTTCTTGGCAAGTTGGATTACACTATTAGCTAGACACCAAAAAATTGTTGGAGCTTTTCAATCTATACCACGACCTCTTAGCTTTCAATTAATAGAATCATTTGTCAGTTTTTAACTAAATTACATTTAGTATGTTATAATAGAATCATTTATGAAAAATAATTCTTTTCTTATAGGTGGTGATAAATTGCGCAATACTAAAAGGACTAAAATACAACCAAGCGACGCCGACCTTTCACCAATGGCGTGACAATAAGATCGTGTATGGGCTGAATTTTTCTAGTCGAGAAGATGGAGAAAATTTTGCAAGAGCCATGCTACAAGCCTTAGAGGTAAAAATTAACCTTTAATATAAGAAAGTTACTCTATTATTATCTCTTGATAATTTTCCCTAAAATAATTGATTGATATCATAAATAAGGGTCAAATATCACAAGTAACAAAAAGTTTTTATTAATTGTTAGGATTCTAGACGATTACTCTTGTTTGAAACATATATTTACAAGTAAAAAAATAATTCAGTATAATAAATTTTCAAATGTGATTTTAAAATGCGGGACTATTCAAGCATATACAAATTCTTTGGTTTCATGCTTTGAAAAAAACATACAACATTCTATTATTATTATTATTATTCGAATCATTTTATTAAAAAACGAATGTGGACTAATAAATTTACTATTCAATACTGATTCAAAATCACATTCATACAAAAGTTTCAATATTGAAAATGTATTGATAAAATGTATTGTATTTCATAGGTTTTAAGTGGCAGGGTTGTTGCTCCCACGCCTCCTGCACCAACAAATGGGCAACATTATGATGAAGACATGGGCTACAGGTTTGTAAAGTATTTATTATTTTATTTTAGGACTGATGAAGCCTTTAAATTTTTAACAATTATGATCCATGGACAGGATAGGACACAGTGCTAAGATAAAATACATTTTTGATAGTAATACAGCTATTTTTTAGGATTGAAGGAATTATTTTGAATTGTTCGGACTATAGCAAAAGTATACGATGTGTACCTAATGTGGCTTTTCAGAAAGAGTTTTAAAAAATATCTTGCAAATAATTAGTCAGATTTTATATATAACACAACTTTTCTATTCGTTTTTCATAAAGAGGCAGATCAATTATAGGAGTTAATATAAATAGAATTAACCCTTTCCACTCGGATGGCCGCCGCTCCGGCAGCAACATTCATATAAATCTCGGAATTAGCGAGTGGAAGGTGTTAAAATATACATTTAAAAATTATAGTAAATACATAGTGTGATAATTATAATTACGTTATTTAAATCACTTTTTCTAGTTCAATAATAAAATTATGATGCATTAGCAACTATAATAGTTTGCCTGGTAACTCACCAAGGACCATAAATTTACTGATCCAACAGAATTGACACTGGCCAGGATAATCGGTCTCTATTTATTTTCCTTCTATCTATTATGACGAATTACTTTCTTGGCAACAATTGAATGTATCTAGCATCAATTAAAAAAAAATTGCGTTAAAAATATCACCAACTTCAAAATTTTACAATAATTCGGGAAGAGCTCCGATATTCCAGGGTTTTGACAATATATAATACCATTGCAATTTTTAAAGCTTTCTCGCATATTATGGAGTCACTTATTGCCAGTTTTAAAGGTTCAAATTAAATATACACTTTTTGCCTTCTTTTGGTAAACAAATTTACTAATTCGTTTATAACTGATATGGCATTAGATTTTTTTTAAAGTTTCTGCCTCTATGGGAAAATTTGGGAGTTTTTTATTAGTTCTTGCTCGGCTGCCCCATATAATTGATATGGCGACATACGGTATTATCTTGATTGCACATGTGATCTTTATATATTATTAAATATATAGAGAAAAAAACTAGATACATAATGTTCGGTTTATTAATCCCAAATGCTTGCGGTTTTCTTGTTAGACATAATTTAAGCACTCGTTTACACTAAAACCGATTCATATGCTAATTTGTCAAATCCGGACTAGTGGAGTGAGAGCTAGTGATCAATTTCAATGATCTTCTTGTTGATTGAATAGAATAAAAAGTTATATAGGATAGAAACACGTTAACAAAAACAAGAGATCAAAATTTTATAGCAAATTCTAAGAGATAATATTGACTGTACGCGTTCATTTACCTTATTTAGGAATTGACTCTATTTCATAAATAATTTTGGCATAATTAGATCACACAGTGGCTTTCAAGAAAGCCACAAACAAAAAAATATTGTGCGTAAGGTTCACACGCGATTGAAGTAAAACTTTTTTGTTATCACGGGATGGCATTTCAATTGTAAATAAATACATCATATAACAATTTTGAATAATGTTTATTAGTAATGTGGTAACACTTGTGATGCCCACATTTATCAGTGTTTATTATACACATTTATATAATAATAAATTATAAATTATATGTTTATAATAGCATTAAAAATATTTATAATATTTGAAAACAATAATGTAATTAAAGTCATACTTCAAATATAAAATGATTGGTTTGTTATTGTAATAAGCATTTAGGACTTGGACCTTCATTAGAGAAATGAAGTAATTGCTGATTAATAAATTCTCTAATATTCGTTCACACAGTGGATTATGTAAAATAAAGCCTAAAGAAATATTGTTTTCACAATTTTCACATCATGTAATAATTGTGTTTGAAGAACTTCATGTAATTAATTTTAACACACATTCATTGACTGATTGTATTTTTTTTACTTTTTTTGCTGGCGATATAATCTCATTCTTTGAGCAGCTGTATGTCTTGCCTATAAAAATATTTTCCATATTATTAATAACCTCAAAGTTTTAACTATTTTAGTAACCTCGAAAACCTCGAATAATACAAATTACTTCAATAAAGTTACGTTTCTTACAAGGCACAGATTTTTCATTTGTTTTATTATTTGCACTATAATTATTTATGTGGGACGGGATAAAATATTCTTCCGATCTAGACTCAAGATTTGTACTACTATTTAATACAACTATTTAACCTTAAAATGTAATGACATGAAACACCGAAAAATGAACAAAAGGCTTCACGCTTTCGGTGACGTACGCACGTACAAAGTCACGTAAACAAAGAAGCCTCGCACATGATACGACCAATCACAATCGACCCGTATAGAAATGATATCATCGAGAGCAAATGACGAATCATTGGCACTCGACTCGGCCGTAACGCACTTCCGTTGCATTTGTACAGATTCAGACCCTAGCCGCGTCTAAAGAAGTTTTACTTAAAAAACTGCAGTCTTTTGTAGGTTTGGCATTTTTGTAAAGCTTTCATTAACAACGAATATCATATAAAAAGACTTAAAAAAATTTCAAAATCATACTAACTCTCCTATTATAATTAACCGGTTTTATTACCGTAATATTAATTAAACGTCCCAAAAATCACCAATAATTTATGCAATTGATTATAATATTACATTTTTATAGAACCATGACCCGCGAAGATGCGGCCATCATACAACAGAATCATTCAGTAACCTCACCTCAGACGCCAACTCAACATCCTCAACAGCAGCAGCAACAGCAGCAAATTAACAATTGCAACAACGGACTTCAGCAGCAAAATATCAACAGCAACATGGGCATCAACTCTCACCAGCAGCAAGCAGGGAATGGCGTTATCAATCATCAAAGGGATTCCATGGGCGGAGGAACAGGTTCTTTGCAGAGATCGCAATCACCTACCCCGATGACACACCATAGAACTTCTAGGTAAGAATATCTTTATTACTAGTAGTTGTGTGTGCATATTATTTAGAAATCAGGAAATTTCAGGAATTCAGACTATGAGATGCATAAGGTGGAACTACACATCGAAGTGAGGTAATTTCGACACATTTCCAATAGGGACGTCGAAATCGGAATCAATACCTCTAGAATTTCATACCTTACGTTTTTTAGTGTCGTGTTAATAAATGTGATTTTATTCTCTTCTGAAATCTATTATTAAAAATATTGCTTTGTGATACGATTGTGAGTGACACTGAAGTCGAGTAGTGTGCTGTGCTAAACAACTTCATGAGTTTGTGTTTGTGAATTTATCATTGAAATAGTGAAATAAATTTAATTTTTGACGTCTAGAATTGCCTAGAGTTGGTGCCTAAGCCAAAAACATGATTCAGAAAATTGCCCATCTAAACACATAGTTTGAAATACATTTTGTTCATACCATTGTCGTTGCAACCATAAAGTTCCAGATTTAAAACCCGCCTCGGACAGCTTGATATCAACCGGTACTGAAATGCGTTAAATATGATTCCAACTAAACAGCCATCCCGGGCTTTGCATACCATATAACTAAAAAGAATTCCAATTAGAAGAACCATTGGGTTGCCTTCTAAAATAGTGTTCGTAAAATATAACACGATCCCAAAAACTTAACCAGTTAACTGTGGTGCGCTTATCAAACACGCACAGTTTTGTGTCGTCTGAAAATTTGTTTACAATATTTTTCTTCTTCAGTTAATATAAGCATATATTGCATACATAAGAATTCAAATTCTTGTTGTGAAGTGATTCAAATAATGCAAAATATAGAAGCCAACAGAAAATGATTTTTATAAAAATTGATTAAAGCTTGGAATTTAATATCTTTAGTTTATGCACCGCATAGTTATATTCCGTTTTGTGTTTTGTACTGATCACCGTTGATCAATCATTAGATTACGTCAGTGGTTTCCAACCTCTTTTGCTCTAATAAAAAAAAATGTTGCGCCTAATCTAATTTCATAAACACTCAACTGATATTATCAGACTACAAATTAATATGCAATATTATGTAAAAATATGCATAAAATATAATTTTTTTTAATTTTTTTATAATAATTCAAAATGGTTAGCTTATTTTTGAAATTAGTATTTTTAATATTCTCCACCCCCTGTAAGAGCAAGGCGACCCCCATGATAGGGCGCGCCCCACAGGTTGGGAACCGCTGGATTACGTTATACATTACATACATATTATTACATAAATCAGTGCAATTACATGTACTATAAGTTCAGAAGGTATTATTTGCAAATCGCTTTGATTAGTTTTTGGTGAAAAACAAACCATTTATTTTTGAAAAAAGCCGTTAAAATGTTTTCTAAATAGCTAAATCTTAATTCTTATTTATAAAAATGCCACATTCAACTACATATTTTATACCGTAATAGCTTCAAAATATTACAAACTTCTTAATATTTTTTTTCTGCATAGATTTATTGCCGATCAATATAATATATTTTTTTAAGACAATATGCTGGGTGTAAATGCATTTAAAGTCTTCTATGAAATATCTCTTTATTTTTGTCATTTCATTTAAGATCGTATGGCCACTTTTTTTTCAATCTTTGTGTAGGAAATTCCTCACTTAATTCTTTTAAATATTTGTTTGGGTGACCTGGTAATCTTAATGATCGAGAATATATTCTATTTTTATTATATATTTCAATAATCGTTATTTAAAATAACGAATGCAATATGCCATACTGAGTATTTTTTTCGATAACAGTTAACTGGATAAAAAACACCTAATTAGTTCTGATTGCTGTTCAATATATATAAAAAAATGTTCAAACAATTTGACCCAAATTGACCACTTTTTGACGGAGCCATAAATATCATACCATAATCATCGGATAACGGTATTTTTACTAGGAATGTATACTTGGACAATAAATAACATATTAAGATAATTTATTTCATATATCGAGTATTACTAGTTTCTATACTCTAATTTTATCGAAAATAGAAAATTTAAATCGAAAATGAATTTTTTTGCATATCTTCACGTTTCAGTAGTTTCTGAACATTTTGACATACCACAGAAAAAATAGATGTGTGTATGTGCATGTGTGGAGACAATTTTTAGTCGACGATTTGGGGCGTATGAATGAACTAAAAAGCAATCGATCTTATTGAAAGAGAGATGTGCTGATTAGTTTTTGGCAAGGGCAAGCCCAGCCATTTCGAAGATACAGAGCTAAATGTGCAAAAAATGGCAATTTTTGAGAGAACTAAGCATCCGATTTGAATGATTCAAAAAAAATTCTGCTTGTGTTGACAAAACAAGAGTTTTTGGGATTTTTTTTCTAAATTATTTTTTTATTTCAATTTGTTTCCAAAAATTTTTTTTGTATGTCTAATTTTAATTCTGGCTAAATTTTTTAACTCACTTATATACTTTAAATAAATAATTTTAACTTCGTAATTCAGTTTAAATAATTCTTATAAATATTATAATATAAATATAATTATTATATTCTCATAAATATGATAATCTATTGAAAACATTTAAAATTACTCGATCATTTCGTTACGGTGCGGGAAGTTCCAGCAATTTGCTGTAAGGCACGATGCCATACATCACTAGTTTCTACTATTTTTTTACAACTAATACAACTTATTGAGTAAAATAATTTTATGCTTTACGATTATACATAGAATACTTTATCATATTTAATAATGCGTAATAGAAGGTTTAACTCAATATATGTAACAAACAAAATACTTTGTTTATTTAAGCGATTTTAGTCTTAAAAGTGTTTTTTTATTCTGAAGTAAAATTCAAAAAAATCAAACGAGCCAATTATTCGAACTTCAATCCGGATAATGTTAGAAAATTATATGTGATAGAACTATTTGTTTTATTAATAATGTAGATCTTGAGATCGTTTTCTTATATGTTGATAAATTTTTATTAAAAAACGACATGTCTTAGTTAAGCATGCGCCCGACTGAAAAAAAGACTTTTGACATAGAATGGGTAATTTAATATTATGAGCAGATACGCCTTCACTATTTTTTTGGCGATGTTTGCGCTATTGATTTAATTAATTACGTTGTAATTCTAATTTTTCAAGATTTTTTTTATTTCAACAGCATCCGAGCTACTTACGATGATTTGTCTTAAATACTTTTGGTTTAAGACTTAACCTATTATTTCATGAGAGGCAACATATCGGTTAATCATTATAATATGGGTGGCGATTATATTAGTTCTATTGCCTGGTAGTTATGATTGTATGTTACAACTATATCCATGAACGTTGGTTTTTCCATGAGATTTTATATAAGATTTTTAAGATCTACAATTTCAAGTAAAAATTTGACATTATACTGCCTGATGTCAGACTTGGCTGCAATTGGAATCGAATCCAGGACGTTTCCAACTTGAATTAACACTGTATTTTTTCATCATATTTTATTTAAAGTTGTACTGTTTTTATTTTACCTTAATCCAACTTACTGCAATAAAAATCGCTTACTTGGTATTACAATAATATGAATTACGAATTCATTTAGTAAACCCTTTAGTTCGTTTATGGTAGATAGTTGATGGTTTTCAATAATAAATTATATCACAAAATATTACGATCGCTAGTATTACTTTGCTAGGGAGATTATAATATAGATTAATGTAAAAATATATTTTTAGATCTCTGATTATAAACTTTGCACACTGTAAAGACCTTTCCCAGTAACTCTTCTCTTTTAATTTTTTCGTATCGATAAAAATGGTTATTGGAAACTCTTCTGCTCATCACATCAATTTTTATATCAATTAAATTTTCGAGCATCTGTTCCAAAATGTTATTGATGACTATTTATGCGTATTGAACATGAATATGATAAAGTAATGTTCTGTTTGCATATATTTTTACAAAGCAATTGAGGTTTACTAATACGATCAATTACTTCATTGATTAATTGAATCATTGACGCGCGTTCACAATCACGCGTAACTTAGTTTGTTACAGCATGATTTAAATAACCGAATATATTAAGGTTTTAAAGTAAATCATTTTTGCTTACAATTTGACTTGCGTCAATTATGCCACATACAATGGCCAGAAGTAGAAATATTTGAACCAACATTAAAATAGTTGTATTTGTATGGTACTGCTAATCAAGCATAACTGTTTTATATTTAACATATCTCTATAACCTTGTCTTATTCTTATGAAGTCATTAATTATTTTATTTCCCCACAGCGCACCCCCGGCTCCTCAACCACCCGCGATGTCCGTTGCAAGTCCACCAGCGGCACCACCATGCCCACCATCCAGCAACCAGAACATCTACGCTTCGAACATGAACCAGCAACAACACAACAACCAACAACAACAACAAATGCAATCGCCAGGCAATCACTACCAACAAGTTGGACAACAGAATCAGTATGGACACATGTATAATTCCGCTTCAACGAATTCATTCCCAGGAACAGGCAACAGTTTACAACATAACATTCAACAGCAGTCGGTTCATCAGCAACAATCCGCGCAATTCGGTTCGAATCCGAATTTTAATAACATTTATAGCGGAGGAAATAACGCACATACGTACGTTAGTAATGCAAATCAAGTTTATGCTACTCAGAGTCAAGGCTACAATATGCCAGGTGGGCCGGAATCCTATTTATGGATCTGCCAGTGTCGGACAATATGGCCAGACGGGACCTAATTTGATAAATGGAGGGCACAATGGACAGGGTGGAATGCCACCGACGCCGCCTCAGATGATGCAACAACAACCAGCCATCAGTGTAAGTAATAAATTATTTACTATTTTCAGCACATTGATCCCCATATTGATCAAGCTGTAGTAAATATTCTTGAACAATTAATTAAATTTTCATTACATTTTCATCAACGACAAATGATTGTGAAGTAAAGAAACAGTTCACAGATATTGCAGGAAAAATTAATAATAAACAAAAGAATTGCACTAATGTGATCCATTTACCTCATAGACATTACACTACATGGACTGCTAGTCTAGTTATATATAGTGCTCAAACATAGAAGGATATGTGACGACACATGTCTGAGCGAACATTGCCGACGACAATCGCTTGATCGCTGATATTTAATCAATCGGGAGAGTTCGCGATTGTCGTCGGCGATGTTCGCTCAGACGTGTGACGTCACACATCCTTCTATGTTTGACCACTTATTTTGCGCTCGACTAGCAGTCCATGTATTATAAGGTCCATGATTAACTACATTAATTAATTATTAATTTATTTTTGACATTATATAGATATTTTCCAAAATTATTTGTATGTTGTCTTTTATATGATTTTAATCATTTTTGTGTTTAATAATTAATTGTTTTATGATTAAATTAGACGCCATCTGCGCCTCCACCACCTCCTCCGCCACCAATGGGTAGTTTGGCGAAAAGTGATAATGATGTGAATAGTTTAGCAGCACAATTACAAAACGCAAGGCTTAAACGTAATCAAAAAGTAAGCATTTTAATATTAGATAGACCTATATTAAATATAATAATATTTATCAATATTTTTGTCTACAGCAAACACCTCCACCAACAGAAAATAGCGGCAGCAGTACGTCAAGTGGTGGCAGCGGTAATTATGGCACGATAGGTTTGTAACATGATGTTTATTCTTAATATTTATTTACAACTTTTGTTCAGTATTATTTAAATTGACTATAGAAATAAGTAGATACGTTTATCAAATATACTTTAAATTTTTATTTGAATGCAGATGAAGTCATCGCTATATTTTCTGAAAAGGCGGGTGATAAATAAAATGTACAATTTTCAAAATTATCAAATAAAATTAAACTGATTTGATAAAACGGTATATTACATTTATCAAAATAAGCTATAATTTATTGGACTTCTCAATTAAGACTCAAAAAAATACATCACAATTTTAAACATATTTACTTTGGCTGACAAATTGGACTAAACTCTATTTTGATAAATTTTGTTAAGAATAACTATTGGAAGATGTTTCTCTTTATATTTATTTATCTTTCGAAATACTCTGTAGAGTTTCCTATTATAACATATGTATTATTGGCGGTCAATAATTATATCATTATAAACATTGTATCATTAACTTTTATCATAATGTATATTTATATCTTAATATTAGGAAGAAACAGCGGCGGAGGAATGGCATCAATGATGGATGAGATGGCCAAAACTTTAGCCAGGCGGCGAGCTCAGGTTGAGAAGAAACCACCTCCAGAGGTAATTAATGACTTTTATTTAACCAGTAAACTATTATTGGAGAAGTAGAAGAAATTTAACGTATATTACACAAAACGCATTCTCAAAATTTACGATATTGAGAATATTATGAAAACTATAACAGTTCAATGAGTGCTCTCCAGTCTGATTAACAAACTATTAATTAAACTATTTTAAATTCATTTTCATCATTAATTTATAATTTGGTGGATGGTAATGCACACAATATTGTTATTCGCTATTGTTTTACCAGCTACACATTACATTAAAGTGTCAATTATTATCATATTTATTTTACTAGTCGTTGATTTGATTTTGTTAGGAACCAGAAGAGAGTTGCAGAAGACCATGGGAAAAAAGCAACACACTGCCACATAAACTAAATACAAGTTCTAGTAACTCAAATAATATCAATAACGACAGGGACCCTAACAATAGATCCGAAAGCCCCAGACCCATTAGAAAACGATTTGGGTCAGCCTCAGAGGAAACTATTCTTAAGGTATTGTAAATCAAAAATAAGTAATAAAGGCATTGTTATTACATTCTTGCATTCTATAAAAACTTGTAAATGAGTT
>NW_020539724.1:22999545-23072045 GCF_003426905.1 Ctenocephalides felis | reverse complement strand
CTGTAATTAATCAGGCATGCTTTATAAATATTTATTTTTAAATTCATTTATGTAATTAGAAGATAATTACATATCTTTATAAATAAGATCAATTTCAATGATCTCTATGAAAAAAGTATACTTTCTTCTACTTAAAGAAAAAAAATTTTACATATATTTATACAAATCTGTATAATATCTTTATATTTAAATTTGTGAATGCTTCCGAATGATTTTTGTTTGTCCTTGAAATAAGAATATGCCCTCCAAATATATTTAATATTAACAAACAATTAATAAGTTTTCATAAGTTTCATTAATTCTGAATAGAATTGTTGAAACTGAAATTAATAGTTAATTTTTTATTCTCAAACCATTTTATAATTCTTGTCAATTTAAAACTGAGCCGAGCCGATTTATGAACACCAAATAATATTTCAAATTCATGGAAACATTCGAAAGCACTCATTTATTAGAATCAAATAGAATCTTTTCATATATTTAATGAACATCATTGTTAGCATTGATGATAGTAAGATGTATTTATATAACATGATGAAAAATACAAAATTTCTTTAAAAAAAATATTATTGTCATATGTATATGAATATATCTTATATACTGTAATAGTATATCTACTTACTGTTGCTCCTGGAGCAACAAATAAATCGGTTTTCCACTCTTTAAAATAAAATCTTTTGATCATTTTGTGAAAATATAATTTTTAATGTATATTTTCATATATTGGTTATCTGAAGATCTTGTAGACAATTGTTTATATAATTATTTCTTCGAATCTCAATGCTATCAAATGATTAATTTAATTATGTGGAAAGAAATTGAATAATAATAAACATCCATCATTAATATAAACATAAGTAAAACTTATCAATACGACTTGATTGAAATCTTTTGTACCGGTAGTTATATATTGCAATATTGTCTGCATAAGCATAAACATGTTAAAATTATACGATCTGAATATGATTATAATGTAAACTTTGGATATGAAGATTCCAAAATTGAAAAGTTCTATGAACTGTGAAAATGTTTCAAGAATGCGGTGACTTGTGGAGCAAGGAAATACAGAATTTACTTATTGGCATTTGAGAAATAGTCACTTAAACTCATTGAAGGTGAATATATCGTATATATATGTATATATATATATATATATATATATATATATATATATATATATATATATATATATATATATAATATACATTAATTATGTCATGTCCATGCACAGAAATATGTAATTAACTTAATATACCTGTAAATTATTATTTACAGGTTTATTAGGAGTAATATCATTCATTCAAATAATAACTTCTTACAAATTATTTAAAATAATTTATTATTTATTCAACATCAATTATACTTGAAAGTTATTATCTTTCTAGAATTATTTTTCTGTATAAATTGTATTTTATTCCAACTGGGACTTTTCTTAGTCTCATTTCTGTCTTAAATTAAATTAATAGCATGTTACGAATTTTGGAACTTGATTGAATGAACTTGCAGATAAAATTTGTATTTGGAATGATATTTCAGATTTTATCAATTTGAAGATTGATTTTTTTTTACTTTTGGAATATGTGAATTGCAAATCCCTGAAATCTTAACTCGACTACACAGTATCACAATATTATTAATACAAGGTTGCATAGAAAAGCGGTTAATAATTTAATATATTGTTTCAAAGAACGCGTTATAGTGTGAAATATGGATTTGAAATTCGTTATTTTGCTGTGTAATTTCACATATATACGAAATTTTTATAGCATTTTCATAGGTTGTATAATAGCGCATTCGTACAATCGTTGGAATAAAAAGTAATATCTATTATATTTGGCTTATAAGTCGCTGCATTTTTGCAAAAATTTTGGTATGACTTCGATTTATTCGCGTAAGACAACTTTTTTACAATGGCAATTGTTAAACGAAGAATATATAAGGAATTTATATGAAGTTTGTATCTAAGAAACTGACACTTGTGTTGTTTTGCACTTATATAATAAATAATACATATATTGTTAATATACAGTAATATTTAAATGATAATATTTGATTATAAGTATGTATAGAATATTATGATATAAAATCAGCATTAAGTATTTATTATAATTGTAATAAATAAAATTAAATAAAATATACAGCGAAACCATTAACTCGTTTGATGTTCAATAATTATTTCTCACATTCGTTTTTTACATCCTTAAAATATTTTGGATAATATTTTGTTATATTTCACGTTAAAATATTTATACGGAACACATTTTAATGGTGTTGTTCCTATCACAAGTTTATAATTTGCATTTTATTTTCAAAAACGAGTTTAATTCTTCAAAGAATATTATTAACTTTCTGAAAGAGAAGTTTGATTTTACGAAAAAATTGACTTGCTATTTTTTAACTTCCCAAAGGGGAAGTTTATGTTTACATCAAAAAATCCGATTCGCTAATTTTATGTTTTCTCGAGGTTTCAAGCCATTCTGAATCGAATGAGACCAAATTTGCAAAACGTATGTGTGTGTGTGTGTGTGTGTGTGTGTGTGTGTGAACAGATTTTTTTGCCGTAAATCGACATTTTCTCAAAAACGCCTGAACCGATTTCAGACATTTAAAAGCCATTCGATGCATATCGATGAGTACTATTGTTCAGCAGTTTTGCGCGACGATCGGCCAAGCCGTTTCTTTATAAAGAGCAGAAAAGTGAAAATAATTTCACTTTCATTTCAAATAAGTCCACGTTTTAGCCCGCAATTTTGAATCGATTTTGAAAATTCAAAAACCGTTCGAAAGATATTGATTGGGAATCGTGCTAATTGAGTTTTTAGTAAAGATCGGCGCGACGATCGGCCAAGCCGTTTCTTTATAAAGAGCAGGAAAGTGAAAATAATTTCGTCCACGGTTTAGCCCGCAATTCTGAATCGATTTTGAAAATTCAAAAACCGTTCGAAAGATATTGGTTGGGAATCGTGCTAATTGAGTTTTTATAAAGATCGGCCGAGCCGTTTTCTTATAATAAAGTGTTAAAAAAAATTTTTGCGACTATTTTTATGATTTTGTTTTTATGGTAGATACCATAGTCTTATAGATCATAATAAAATATTATGGCCCTACGACAAGTCGTTTAATCTTTAAAATTCGTCAAAGTTTGCAAAAATTAGTATCGATTTTTTGGCATTTGTCAAAATTAGACTTTTCATCGACCTTTGCTCAAAAACGCCTGAACCGATTTCAGAAATTTAAAAGCCATTTGATGTAACTCGATAAGGGTTATTGTTTGTCAGTTTTGTGCGATGATCTGCTGAACCGTTTCTTTGTAATTTGGAAAAAAAGTGTTAAACTTTTCGTCCACATTTAAGCTCATACTATCGAATCAATTTTAAAACGAAACGAGCCGTGTATTCTTATAATTAACTGTTGAAAAAAAATTTAAGACGATATTTATGGAACTTTTTTTGGCGATATATATCATGGTCTTATAGAACTTACTGAAATATTATGGCATTACGGCAAGTAGTTCAATTTTAAAAATTCATCAAAATTTGAGAAAATGAGTAGTTTTTTTTGACGTTCGTTAAAATTAAAATTAGACGATTTACTTGGTATAAGGGTAGAGTACTTGGTCTTAATGAACATACTAAACCATTAAAGTCCTACGGAAACTGGTTCAATTATAAAAATTATTGATCTTTAAAATTTGCTCTTAGAAAATACTCCGAGTTATTAACGTGTTCATTCATTTTGAATTATGTGTAATAAATGCACATTGAATACTTTTAATCGCTCATAAATTAATTTATTTTTTATTGATTAAGTCGATTATTTACACATATCGGGAAGTTCATGTAACTTGTCTCAAGGCAAAATAACAATACCAACTAGTTGGATTAATTGTTGGGAATTATTTATTGGATCAATTTATTGAAAAATCCAGGAATTATATATATTGTAAGATCTTTTTTGTGATATTTTGCAACGACTGGCAGCCATGATATGATCACCATGGCTCTGTCCATAGATAAGAAAATCTGCATGGCGCAATCCATCCAGGAGGTGGTTGTTGATAGACTGATTGTGAAGACTTGCAAAGTTTGTTGAGACAATAGAAAGTGTAGGATGGTAGAGATCGTTGTTGGTAGATAGAAAATTAGTTATTAAAGTATTATTAGAGTTATTGTATTTTATCAAGACCATTCTAAACATATACAGATAGAAGAGCTTACGATGTATACAACCTATAGGTATAATTAAATATATCGTACATCGTTTATCGCGTGCGTCCATTATCATAATACGATCTGCATCTATTTTCATTGATGACATCATCACAATGACGCAATTTAACCGCCGTGAGTTATATGGCGTTGATTCTATTAATACATCAGGAACCAGTGTGTGATGTCATTCTCCTCCTCTACAAGTCTTCAACTCTTTACACTAGACTAGAAGAAAGAGTAATAGCAAACGAGACCGGAATGACCAGTTTTGCTTTACATATGATTATGAAACACTAGGAAAAGCGTAATAGAAGAGACTTACATAATATTGAAAGTCCAGTAAGGTTCCAGTTTGACAAGGATTTCGTTTCAACTATTTATGGTTATGCATTTGATGGATATTTGGTTCCAAGTGAAAATAGCTCTTTTCCGGCATTCTTTTTTCATATATATATTTGACATATATCCATATCTCAGACAGGCAGGGTTGCCTGGTATAAGAGATTATGAATTGCTTTATACATTTATGCCTATACATATATATTCATCTATTTCATATTATTTCATTTTAAAGTATTACATCTATATAAAAATTAATTTCTGCATCATATCTATAATCATCAGTTTAAAGTGACCAAGTCTTATTATTTATAATCCGGGACAGAAACTTAGCGGAGGTAGGGGTTTAATTTTAATAACATAACTAGTTGTGCATGGCATCGTGCCTTAAGGCAAATAGCTTGAGCTTCCCATGCCAAAAATTATTTTTTTAAAAAAAGCTTTAAAATTTGTTTGGAAACTGAAAAAAATAGATTTTTGAAAATTTTGTAAAAATTTGACTTTTGAAAAATTCGAACATTCTTTATATTGAATTTTTTTGAAAATTTTTAACTTTTTTTAAAGCAATCGCGCTGCATTGCTGCTTTAGAAATGAAATATCGTAGCGCATAAACGCCGTGTCGCATTCTAATGAAAAACATAAAACCATAAAAATGTAAACAAAATGTAATTATTAATAAAATCCCTATAAAATATCTGATAATTTGATGTGCATATGTCGACATATACATCAGACGTCTAATGATCGTTTTTCACCGCCAAATGACTATTTTTACTTCCCGTAGGGTAAGTTATAGTAATGGGCCGAAAATCGAAAATGAAAATTTTTGCATTTCTCCACGTTTCAGAGGTTTCTGAACGTTTTGGCATACCTCAGAAAAAATGGATGTGTGTGTGTGTTTTGTATGTCCGCAATTTGGCGTCCGCGTTTTCGTGCGCACAGATCAGCCGATTTGAATAATTCAAAAAACATTTTATTCTTATTGATAGGAAGATGTGCTGATTAGTTTTTGGCTAAGGCATGTCCAGCCGTCACAGAGATACGGAGCAAAGAGTGCAGAAAATAAAAATCGAGTTTTTGAGACAACTGTGTATCCGATTTGAATTATCCAAAAAATATTCAATTTGTAATGTTATTAGAAGAAGTGGTGATTAGTTTTTGGCAATGGCAGGTCCAGCCATTTCGAAGATACGGAGCTAAATGTACTAAAAATGGCAGTTTACCAAAAATGCAGTTGAGAGAATTAAGCACCCGATTTGAATGTTTCAAAATTCTTACTGCTTGTGTTGACAAAATAATTGCTTTAGGAAAAAAATTTTTTCTTTATTTCAATTTTTGTCCAAAAATGTCGTTCCTGTAGAAAAGTGGAAAATAAAGCAGATTTTAATTTTAATTTTGGCTAAAGTTCTAAAGCTCATCTATATACTTTAAATAAATAATTTTAACTTTGTAATTCAGTTTATATAATTCTTATAAATATTAGACAATGTTACAGTATTTATAATAATCTATTTGAAAACATTTAATATTCATCGCACATTTTGTTACGGTACGGGAAGTTCCAGCAAATTGCCTTAAGGCACGATGCCATACACCACTAGTTACTTTTTTTATTTGATATCTAAAACCGCTGGACCTAGACCTTCCAAAATGAATGAGCTCTTCACTTCGTCAATACCAATAAAATGTTTTTTGAATTATTCAAATCGGACGCTAAATCAAACTAAATTACCCTTTTTGGTACTTTTTGCCCCGTATCTTTGAAACGGCTTGACATGCATTTATTAAAAACTAATCAACATGTTTTTATATCAATAGGAATATAATGTTTTTTTTTGAATCATTCAAATCTGTTGATATGTGTCATCGAAATCGCCGATGAAAAATTGTATCCGCACACCTATACACACACACATCCAATTTTTCAGATAAGATTTGCCACTTGCCAGATAACATTTTGTTCAGAAACCTGTGAAAGGTAAAAATATATAAAAACTGTCATTTGCGTTTTTTCTCTGCGATTGCTATAACTTAGTCTAGGGGAAAGTAAATATATCACTTTAAAATAATTCATTTGGTAATCGCACATTTCTCGATTTTCATCTTATGGGTCTGCTATCGCTATTTTAATTTATTACATTCTTGGAAAGTTTATATACAAATACAATTGTCATTGGTTATTTATAGCAATTCCATCATTGTTAATGAGTTTTCTATTCCTCACCACAATCGATCAAACAGACACAAAAGATGAAAGTGTGTTAATCTGCACCGTAGAAATTTCTCATCAATAATTTAAACTTTTGAGTTTTCTTCAGATTATTTACTAATCCTTTAAAAGAATCCTTAGAAAAGTCCATTTGTATATATAGAGAACACTTGCGCGTACGATGAGCTTAAAAATAAGCATTGGGTCATTGTCTTATCATCCCCAACGAAAATATAAGTAAAAGTGGTTACTTGATGTATCAACAAAATAATTTATACCTGTACATCATTTTTTTCATTTTTTCTGACCGTCAATAGTTCAATGTTGATCAAAAGTTATAATGTGCGTAAAAATTGACGAAAGCTAAAAATTGATGATTATGCATATGCAATTGTATCCACACGCACGCGATGCATGTCAAGAATATAAGTGAGCTTTAGAGCTTTAACCAAAAATTAAAATTAAAATCTGAACTATTTTCGATATATGAAAATATTTTTTTTTTTGAAAAAAAAAGATTTTTTTCTCTAAGAGCTATTGTTTTGTCAACACAAGCAGAAAGTTTTTTGAATCATTCAAATCGGATGCTTTGTTCTCTCAAAAACTGCCATTTCTTGTATATTTAGCTTTGTACATTCGAAGTGCCTGGACCTGCTTTTGCCAAAAACTAATCACCACTTCTCCCAATCATTGCAAATTGCATGTTTTTTGGATCATTCAATCATTTTTTTGGTTAATAATGGTTTTATTGCACTTCAACATCCTGTAGAAGTCATATATAACAATATGGTCTTGCTTACTGGGATTTTCGAAAATTCTACATCTGGTTGTAAGGGTAATAAAAGTCTTGTTAATTTTATTGACCAATTGAGATAGAAAGTTTGAAGATTTTTGTAAAATTAAATATATTTGTACATAGTCATTTTTCTGTATACTCGTATATTATGGTATAAACAATATTTTATGAAGGTTGAATATGACTATAAATGTCGATTAAAGCTATTAATTTTAACTGATATTTGTAAGAGTTAAGGGAGGTGCATAAAACGCTAAAAATTTGAAAATTATTGCGTACGAAATGGAATTAGGAATTACATTAAAAAATATGTAGATTAAGATATCTACTAAAAGCTAAACAAATCGTTCATCGGTATCAATTGAATATACAGGTTTTATAATTAGTCTTTATAATTCTAATATCTAATAGTACAACATTTATATTATATCCCTTAACAAAAGTATATAGTTCTAGTATAGTTGGAAAATTTTAAGTGATAATTTTAAGAGAAAATTATAAATTTTCGCAAAATCAATCTTCATCATATAATCTCTACACAATATAACTAACTAGATGTAAATGACATTTTGTATTAGGCAATAATCGATTTACAAATTTTTAGTAAGTTAGTATTAAACAGTTTACTTATTTACCTATCTACTTTTGTAACCGCCCATCTGTCCATCCCACTTGCCTGCGTGTCTACCTATTTACCTGCCTACCAGTCGACCTGCTTACTGGTCTAATTTTAACTTTTGTAGTTGTCTACTAGTCAACCAATATATATATATATATATATCTTCCTATTTTTTTGCTTGTCTACCTGTCTACCAGTCTCTTTGTCTACCAGTCACTTTTTCTACCTGTTTCTTTTTCTACCTGTCTACTTATCTACCTGTCCACTTGTCGATCTGATCACCTGCCTAGCTGTCATGTATGTATCAATATGATTTGTTATGATCATTTCAGACCACCAAATTTACACGTTTTAACTTTTTCCCCTAATTTCTGAATCTACTTTTGTAAAAATGTAATCGACACTTACACACATTCAATTTTATAAAGTATGCGTTCATAAAGTTCAGGAGGTTTTGAAACGTAAAGATATAACAAATGTTAATTTTCGATTTTTTTTCTATTACTATAACTTACCCTGCAAGAATTTAAAATGTTATAAGCATTCAAAATAATAGTATCCGATTTGCAATTTTTAATAATTAAATCTTCTTTAGCAAAAATAATAATTTGAAGGCACAGTATTTGTTAATTTTAAATTCAAAGTATATTGAAATAAAAACTTAGAATTGAAGAGTGTATAAAAAATATATTATTTAGTTTTAAAATGAATCAAATGAACCGCTCGTAATTACACAATTACATATTGGTATGCGATGAATGCGTCAATAAATACAATGAAATTGGTTTTAATAAAATTTCAAGAACGTGATTTTTATTAGCAAATTTAAATTAGTATTTTGAATATGTGAATATTTTTTGTATTAAGTAATTTGCTTGTTTATTATTAAGATTATATGTATAAAATGATTAAAAAAATTATACTTCATCCTATTAACACCCAAAAAAAAATTTATATTGATCTACAAAGTTTTTTGTGGTATGCCTTCAAGAAATATAATGAATATTTTTTTATGGTTTCTTGGACCCCCATGTAGTTTAGCTTTCAAACATGATTGCAGACAGCCATGATATCAAGCAGTAGTGATGTTAATTTTTGCTTGAGAATCTAGACGAACATATGATTCTATTTCTAATAATAAAATAGTTCTGGTTCTAATAATAAAAGTCTATCAAGCATAGATAGCCATTGGGTTACCTTCTCAATAGCTAGTATAGTCACAAATAAGTTAAAATATATAATTTTACATATTATGCGATTTTTGGGGGGATCCATTAATCACGTGAGTCTTAAAAGTGGGGGAGTTGACAAAAAATTACGAAATATCTCATGTAAGAGGGGTTCAGTGAGATATCACATCTATTTCTTTTTTACCTAAATTTTAAAAAAAAATAAATAATTGCCTAAAATCTTACCATTTTTTCTAGATACTAAGAATAGACGTAATGTTTAATGAGGGAGGGGGTTAATTTTAAAGATGTGTCACAAAGCGGTGAGGAGGATATAAAAATTCTTAAAAATTGACCACCTGGTTAGTGGATACCCCCTTGGGTGTCGAACGTCTCATCTGTACGAGCAATCAATACCATCGTAGAAAGAAAACTCGTCGGAAAATTTATAGACAATTTCTGAATAGCTACTGTCTTATTATCGAAAATTAAACTTAATCACAACAATTTTCCATTACATTACAAAGACTGGGAAAAATCATTGTGATGACATTTGTGAAGAAATATGATTGTGGTTTTCCATTTTAGAATGTAGTTTATTTGAGAATAGAAGAAAAAATGTGTTATAGGAATTATACCAAATCACTTTTTTTAACTTACCGAAGAAGAAGTTTATGTTTTCATGAAAAAATCCGATTCGCTAATATTATGTTTTCTCGACGTCTCAAGCCACTCTGAATCGAATGAGACCAAATTTGGAAAAAGTATGTGAGTGTATATGTATGTGAACAGATTTTTGCCGTAAGTCGACGTTTTCTCAAAAACGGCCGGACCGATTTCAAAAATTTGAAAGCCATTCGATGTATCTCGATGAGGACTAGCGTTTTATCAATTTTGCGTGACGATCAGCCAAGCCGTTTTTTGTAAATGGCAGAAAAATAAAAAAAAATCGTCCACGTTTTAGTCCGCAATTATAATAAATTGTTAACAAAAATTTCGGCGATTTTCATGATTTTTTTTGACGATAGATACCAATAAGGCCATACGACAAGTCGTTTAATTGTAAAAATTCTTCAAAGTTCACAAAAATTAGTATTGTTATTTCGGCATTTGTCAAAATTAGACCTTTCATCGGCGTTTGCTCAAAAACGCCTGAACCGATTTCAGAAATTTAAAAGCCATTTAATGTATCTCAATGAGAACTATCGTTTGTTAGTTTGGAAAAAAGTATTCAACTTTTCGTCCACATTTAAGCTCATACTACCGTATCGATTTTAAAAAATCAAAAACTGCTCGAAAGGTATTAGTTGAGAATGACACTGATTAGTTTTAGGTAAAAATCTACCAAGACGTTTTTTTGTAATGAACTCTTGAAAAAATGATTTAGGCCGATTTATGTGGAACTTTTTTTAGCGATATATATCATGGTCTTATAGAACTCACTGATAAATTACGGCCTTACGACAAGTCGTTTAATTTTTAAAATTCATCAAAGTTTGGAAAAATCAATAGTTTTTTTTGGCGTTTGTTAAAATTAAAATTAGATGATTAACTTGGTATACCATTAAAGTTCTACGAAAACTGGTTCAATTATAAAAATGGTTGATTTTTGAACATTTGCTTTCAGAAAATACTCCGAGTTAACGTGTTCGTTCGTTTTCAATTATGTGTAATAAGTCCACCCGGAATACTTTTAATCACTCATAAATTAATTTATATTCTATAGATTAAGTCGATTATTTACACATATTGGGAAGTTCATGTAACTTGCCTCAAAGCAAAATACCAACACCAAGTATAGAAGTAATTTTACTGAAGAAAATGTATTTTATTTTTATAATTCGGTATTAAATCATATAAACTTAGTATAAAATTGGAATTTATTTGCATATTGATAAGGAGACGTGCTGTGTTTTTGGCGAAGGCAGGTCTAGCCGTTCCGAAGATACGGAGCCGAAAAACGGTAACTCAGTTTTTAAGAGAACGGAGCGTCGGATTTTAATCATTTAAAAAACATTTTACTTGTATTGACAAGGTGAAAAACTGAATAAATTTTTGGGAAGGCAGGTCCAGCGGTTATAGACTCTCAATAAAAATAAATTTGAAAAATGTCATTTGGCGGTCAAAAATGTTTATTGGACTTATGCCCATCAAATTATCAGATATTTTATAGAGATTTTAATAATATGTACACATTTTGTGTAAACTTTTTTGGATTCCGTACCAAGATTTTTAATTACGGTACGGGAAGTTCTAGCAATTTGGCTTAAGGCACGATGCCATGCAACCCACTAGTTAAAGTAAATATAATTACTCGTATATAGAGTGCTCTTTGACTATGTGGATCAATAATTTCTTCATTTCGAATACTCAACATAAATCATTTTAATTTCTATTTAATTAAATTAATGTACACACATAGTTTTTCTCTCTTCAATTCCGCGCCATTCCCTTTCTCCTGTCAAACATCGTACGAGTCCGCCTCCATTCGGTACCGCAGCCGAACGGCCACGAGCGACCATCTTTACTCGTTCTACTACAGTTCTATTCGAGTAATCGAACAATCGATATTAAATTTAGGGAAAAGACGTTTGGATAATAAAAATTAAAACTAAATTATGTTTTGTGAATTATGACAACTAATTAATAAAAGTTCAAATACTTTTATGTGTTTAGTTCAAATAAAATTCTAGTGTTGACAAAGTGATAGTTCGCGAAATCAGCTGTGATACGAAAATAAAACGTGGTCGATGTAATTGACAATGGATTAGATTTTGTGAAATAAGAATTATATTAATATATTTGGTCAAGGTGAGTTGTTTTATATTTTAAATTTGATTTATGTACATTTTTTGTTTATTTTGTAAAATGTGCGAAAAAATTGCGCATGCGTGTGTTGGCAGTTATGTCATAGACGGAGAAAGTCGTAAAACGACTGGTTTATATTTGCTGACATTTAAAATTAAGTAATTAATTGTAAATGATTGAAATTAGACATCTTTTTTTTTGCAAATTCGTAGTTGAAAGCTGTTAAAGTTGAAATTGTTATTTGAAGGAGGTGCGAAAATATAAAAATCTGCAAGAAGAAGCCTGAAATTTCGTCAGGCATCTTAAAATAACTACTTACAATTTTTTTGTTAATTTTTGACAATTCCCAAAATCAATCAATGTTGAACTTATATTTAGAATATTTATAAATCATGATTACATGGACCAGTATGACAAAGTAATTCGCGAAAGTATTAAGAACAGATGGTTCAAGTAAATTTAATAAATAAATCAAAACTTAAATAAATAAAATCACCTTTTTTGTACATGTCATGTAACTAAAATAGTATTAAGTGCAATCAAAATGGCGGATGTAAAATTTGACAATTTTTCTATAAATTTTTAACTAAGGGATTATGTGACATTTAAACCTGCGGCTTGAGAATGCTAAATATATAACTTTCTAGTAATTATTTATTAATAGCCAATTAATTAATTCATTGGCTAATTATTTGGGAAAACACTGAATTGGCGTTTTTCCAAATAATTGATAAAAATGTTTATTATACCTGACATGCATTGTACATATGGTACAACTCCTTATGAAAGAATTGCACGATTATTTCAATGCGAATTTTCTTATTATATGGAGATATTTTTTTTTATTTTCTTATAAATTACAATCTGTCTAAATAAAAAGACATTGAGTAATTAGTTTGACAAATATCATATTAGATTTTAAAAGGAAAACTCAGTGGTTCACCTTTTATTAGTGTACTAAATTATATTATAATTTTGGTATAATAAAGAAAAAAAGAAACTCAAATATACATACAATTATAAACTAAGTACATTGCACAGACTACATATATACATACATACTCACACCTATTTTAAATAATATTGTAGAACAACTTATTACTGATTAATATGTTAGATCCATTCATTGTATTCTTTTTAATCTTATATTGTGTGTGGTGTTGTAAAGACTTACAATCAGTTCGTTTGGATGGTGATCAATTTTAGTCCTGAAATTATTGGCACTCTTTTTAATTTCTTCACTGATTGTCAGTGTATATATGGAGATATAAATTGTTTTCCATAGTCAAGAGCAATTACTACAATTTGTTTTTCTTTCTTTTTTTATTTTCTATTTATTTATTTTTCTTTATTTGTAATTCATTTTTATTTTTTATTATTTTTTCTATTTTTTTATTTCTTTCTAGGATTATTATTATTTTTTTATTATTATGTGTAATTTAGCCATATAACTCATAGGGTCTGTAAATAACTCTGGTTGTTATATAATATGGAATGAATAAAAAAAATACTAGATAAAATATGGAGATATATATGAATTGGACATTTATAAAATATATTCATTTTTAGTATTTGGTTTTTGTTCTTGAGTTCTACCCTTTTAGTGGTTACATTACTTGAATTTTTTTATAATTTCAATTTATTACTAATGTATTTTAAATATTTTTTATTGGGATTAATACATAATTATCCCATAGTCGTCCACACTATTAGCATTATAATAACAGTGGCTTCCAACCTTTTAGTACCGTGCCCTAACCCCCCAGTGGCTTTGAACCTTCTAGAACCGCGTTTCTATGAAACAATGTTGCACTCTTAAATTTTTCAACAATTTAATTGCATAAATACTCAACTATATTATAATTTATTAAACTACGAAATAATATACAATTTTATGTTAAAATATATACAATAATTATTCATCCATTAATTTTGTTCATGGGGCGTCCATTAATCACGTGATCGACTTTTTAAGGATTTTGGATCCCCCCTCTCTCTTGATGATACACGTGTAATTTTTAGTTACGGGAAAAAATGGTAAAATTTTTGATTTTTTTGAAAATGTTTGGATTTTTTTTATAAAAAAAATTTAGACATCAAATAACAACACGGTGACGTCTTACTATAACCCCCAAGTGATATTTTGTGATTTTTTGTCACCCCCCGTGATTAATGGACGCTCCCTTTCAACGATTTTGGTTTATTTTCGAAAATAGTATTTTGTAAAAGCTTTGGAACAGCCTCGCGCTCCACTATTTGAAAACAATGGATAACATTTTCCAATGTTATCAGTCAATATCACTTTTATAGTAATTTTTTTCTTGCATAATAATTTTAAATATTCACAGCAATTAGAACTATGTGTTCTTTGAGCTGTTGTGATCTATGTTGTTAGAAGGTAACCCAGTGGTTTACGATTCTCTTTCTGATTTATTGTTATTAGATTTTTTCTAAAAGTTGTAAGATTTATTTTACAACATTTCGTTAAGACTATTTTTGCATGAAATTATATTTTAAATCTATAATTGTGAAGTGAAATCTGATATCATCACTGCTCGATATCAATCACTGCTGGCTGATGTGGGTGTCGACCTCGGGACCAGTGGTTGCAAAACTAAGCTCCCACCACGAAGCCATATCGTGATCTTTATAATAAATAAGAGAATAATGCCTGAATATACATTTTTGCTTATATCTATATGAAATGCTACAGTAATAGCATTCTAGAAATTTGGTGTTTAGCTCAATGATCGATTTAACTAAACGTTTGTTATATAGGTTAGTTTATAATAGCCAAAAACAATTAAAAGAATTTCTTTTATGTATTTTGATAATTTTTTTATTGGCTTTCGTTTAACAACATACTAACTTAGCTTACTTAACTTAACCTTGATATCTATTGACATAATAAATAAAAAATATCTATTGACATAAACTTCTTTATATGCTATACCCAAGAAAGTTGATTTTTAGTTGATAATATAGGCCCAATTCTGCGATAAAATATATTATTAAATTAAATTTTATTAAAATAATTATTAAAAATTAAACAATCGACAGGATTGTCATTACAATATTGAAATAATATAAATAATTGCTCGTAATATATAAAGGCTCTTTCAATCGTCGCATCTGTTTGATAAGTCGCGTATTGTTTTACACGTTTTATTGAAGCAGAATTTAATATTTTGAATATTAAACTGAAATGTACTTAATTTATAATTTATTATTATTATTGGTAAAAATCGTTGTAGATTTAATTAAAATCGTAAATAAAAATATTTTAACGGTTGATTACGAAGAAAATACCCGTCCGATCTTTGCCAAAACTAATCAGTACACTCCCAAATTTTTCGAATAGTATTATTCAAAATCGATTTAGATTTTTTTAAGAAAAGGTTTTGAATGAACAATTATGCACTTTTCTGATAATTCTCAGGATTCTACGTTTGGCGGAACAGCTGACTTTGTTAGAAAGTGAAAGGTAAACTAGTAGTACATGGCATCGTGCCTTAGGGCAAATTGCTGGAACTTCCCGTACCTAAAATTATTTTTTTAAAAAAAGATTTTTTTTAACTTTGAAAAACAGATTTTTGAGAACGTAAATCTTTTGAAAAAATTACCTTTTTGAATGATTAGATTTAATAAATATTTTGAACTTTTTTAAAATCAATCGCAATACGTTAGCTGCGCAGGACCAAAATATCTAAGCGCGTGAGCGCCGCGTCGCAGTCAAACGGAAAAACATTGGTATGAAACCCATAGAAATTTGTTACTAATATTATTTATAAAACACATATGATAATTTGATGTGCATATGTCTAATGAAATGGTATTAGAAGTCCTGCTTAAGGCAAAATGACACGGCAAATGTGGTCTCTAACAATACAGAACGACTTATTAGCATAATATTATCCAGTCAGATTTTCTGGCTAAAACAAAGTACTCTTAATTCGAATAAGTTAATTAATTTTGAATAGAAATTAGGCTTTGAAATGGAAATAAATAATGTCTTGAGTTATTAAATTTGAATAGTTTATAGTTTATAGTTTATAGTTTGGTGAAAAGTCTCAGACATAAAGAAATTTCACCTCCAAACGCTTTATTGTACGTTACATAATCATGAACATTACCACTCAATTTCTGAGTGACTTTGAACATGGGTAACGCGTATTTACGCTAAAATATGAAAAAACAAAACAAAAAATTAAATATATATATATCGGAGATCATGAAACCGCAAGTGACGCGATCCGAGTTCATCCCAAGTCTGGAATGAAAAGAAAAATTAGATATGTTCAGTTGAGACCAACTGAAACATTTTAGATAATCAATGCATGTTTTCAGAATATGATGCACAATTTAATATCTTCGTTTTGGGCACCGTTAGAAGATCAGGAATAATAAATACAATATCGACAGTTGCTGATAGAAAATAGACTTGAATCAATCCTGTCCGTTAATGTGCGTTAAATTCTAATGTGGATCTGCAAAAAGGATTAAGCTCTTTCTTCATTTAAATTGGTAGTAAAAGCTAACAAAATACTTTGCACTATGTACTATTTGAGGTATTTGTTGTGCGATCAGGGATTTTAGACAAAAAACTTAACTTCACGGATGTATTATCCTGTATAAAGTCCATGGTTATCATGGCACATCTGAATCATGCAGTTTTATGAATTTCTTTTTCTTCTCTTCAGCGTTGCCATAACAAAGCTATGTTACGATCTATTTTATAGGATAATTGGCCCTTATATTTGAGATCTATAACCTGACGTGAACATTTGATATCATGCTGCCTGATATCGAACTGGCAGAGGTTTAGATTCAAATCCGCGACTAGTTTGTGCTAGCGCAAGTCCATAACCCAGCGGTTTCCAACCTGTGGGGCGCGCCTCCTGAGGGATGCACCAGGCTGTTATAAGGGGGAGGGGGGGCGTACATCTCTTTCCAGAATACTATTTGAGGAAATAACCCAACGATTTTGAAATTATTTAAGAAAATAAACAAAAAATAATTAGTTTTTATGCACGATAATGCATATTAATTTGTAGCCTTACAAAATCAGTTGAATGTTTATAAAATTAAATTGTTGAAAAAATTAAGGGGGCGTAACAGTTTTCTTTTATTAGATCAGGGAGGCGCAGTGCAAGAAAGGTTGGAAACCGCTGCCTTAACTCTTTGCTCCACGACTGGTTCAAACTAAAAGTAAAACGTAATATGTCACAAATTAATAGTTTATGGTTAATACATTAATATTAGTTAATAGTTTCGTATTGTCAATATTATACGACGATTTTATTCAAAATAATTAGCAAAAAAAGCAACATATACTTCTGATTTTAGAATTTTATTACAATTTCTATTGAATGATTTTCCATGAGTGATGTGTATTATATGAAGTACATTACTCTAAAATGGCCAATTACTCTAATTGACATTTAAAAATAAAAATAACTATCATGAGATTATTCAAATACTTTTATATAACTTATATCAAGATTTAAAAAAAAGTCCATAGTTGGTTGTTGAGTTAGTCATCATTCTTTCGGTTATTTTAATACGTATGTATGGAAGAGCTGACAAAAATTTTGCATATACAATGAGCTAAACTCTGAGAAATTTTAACTAGATGAGGGATTATTGAACTTAATTTGAATAATTTGACACAATCACAGCTAGAATTAAATTCTTGATGAATAAAAGAAATTTTTTGATCAACATTTTGCTATAGGTGTTATCTTTACATTTTTCTAATTTTGCTTTAACTGTTCATATTAGCTAAATGATTCTTTGAGTCGAAGCTAAAAAAGAAATTTATAATTTGTTAATTTTTTATTATAAATTTTCATATAAGTTCTCACCTGATGATTTTCAACGCAATACTTCATAAAAGTAGCTCCATTAATTATTTTATTAGCTAATCTTTGTTTTGACTAATTTTGAAACACAGCCAGAAACTTTAGTTGATTTAGGTTCTGGTAAAGTAATAAAAATTTATTTTTAGTATGTCTGTATTTATGCATGTTGTTTAGTTTTATAATTAATAAAAATACATTGAAGTGGCCCCGAACTGAGAATAGCACACTTGTTTGAAAGTTATTTGGGTACAAGTAAAGTATCAATAATATTTTTATTATTGATGAAAATGTTTTTTTGTGATGAATTCTAAAAATAATTTTTCAAGTTTTTTGTAATTGAACAGCAAACAGAATATGGCTTTCCATAATCTTTTGTGATGATTGTTTTTTTATTTTTATTTCTTACTTGCGATCATATTTTAACTTTTTTGTATCAATCCCCGGATTTTTTTTTAAAACTTGATGACAACTGCTTGATACCAGGTTGAAGCCCGAGGCTTTAACAATTACGCTGTATACTCTTTTCAGCAATTTATATTTTCAAACAATTTATTACAAAATTTTCATGCATTTTACAACACTATCAAAATGCTTACCAAATTATCAGACGTGTTACAACATTTTCAGACAGGTTGCAACATTTTCAAACAACTAAACTATCAAATTTTCAGACATTTTCAGATAATTTACAAAAATTTTCAGCAATTTGTATTTTCAAACAATTTACTACAATTTTTTCAGACATTTTACAACACTTTCTGACTTGCCACGGTATCAAACTGCTTAGAAAATTTTCAGATTGGTTGCAACGTTTTCAAAAAACTAACTACCAAATTTTCAAAGATTTTACAAAATTTATTAAGACAAATTATAAAATTTTTCAGCAATTTGAATTTTCAAACTAAAAATAAAACCAATAAATAAAATAAAATAAATTCAAATTATAAAATTTTAAAACATTTTACGATATTTTCGGACAAGTTACAATATCTTTGACTAGTTATAACTTTTTTACAACTGTTGACAACTTTCAAACAGCTTTTTATTTCGATTACTGAATTTTTTCAATTACTAAAATGATTACAATTTGAACAAATGCAAAATTAAGCGTGTAACAAAATCAAAACAATACCCAAATATCATATCATTATGAAAAATAAATACTTCTACAAAACAACATTAATCCAAAAATTACAAACAAATCACAACACCTTTCAATAAGGTCTATTACGATTCCCATAAAACTTATTACCATGACCCCCATGGGAATTCCTTCTATAATAACTTTTCATGTTCTAAATGAGTTTTTTTTATTATTTCCCAGTTTTTTAGGCAATTTTTAGGAGTTTATAATGTTCATTTAAATTTTGCATCCTTGTGCATAAAAGAAAGGCCTTTTTATCTTTATTGATAATCGCCCAACTTATGTTCCTGAATTATGGGTATGAAAGGTTTATTTATAACCAAAAAATATGAACAAATAAAACTAGGCAATATAAAATGATTTTTGCAGTAACTTAACTATAAAGCTAACTTAATATAATTAGAATCAGGATAATTCAACTATAGGTATTTTCTATACATTTTTTAAAATTATTGCATATAACCCACTTCAACGAATTATTGCTAGTTAACCAATTTGAATTATTCAAAAAAATGTAGTTTTTGACAAAAACAAGTTCAGCCATTTCGGAGATATGGAGCAAAAACTGTAACAAATATAAGACATTTAGTAAATTTGGGGAATTTACTTTTTCATTCGATGGGGATACGTGCTGATTATTTTTTGGCAAAGACAGGTCCAGCCGTTTCGGCGATACGGGGCAAATCAAATTATGCACATCAAATTATCAGATATTTTGTATAGATTTTAAACAATGAAGATAAATTTTGTTTACATTTGCATGGGTTCCGTATCACTGTTTATTCGTTACACTGCGACGCGGCGCTTACGCGCTTCAAAGTTAAGGATTTCAAAAAATTAAAGAAGCAAACTTTTCAAAAATCATTTTCTTGCAAAAATATCAAAATTCTCAGAAATCTATATTTTTCGAAAAAAATTAATAATTTAAAAAAAAAAAAAATATTTTTGGTACGGGAAGTTTCTGTAATTTTCCTAAATCCATGCACCAACTGTTTATCTAATATTTAAGAATACAAATTAAAACATTTTATAGTTCTCAAATAGTCAATTAGTTTGTTAAATTTATTTCCTTGATCAAAAGTATGATTTTAGTCAAAGTATATGGGAATGAAATACATACATTGCATTTTCATCGTTCGCTAGATTTTACAGTTTATCATAGTCATATATCAAGATATATATATATATATATATATATATATATATATATATATGTATATATGTATATATGTATATATATATTTGTATTTCTATGTTACCTGAAATAATGATAGTGATTACGTCCAGCTTTTTCTATTTTGTCGTTCGTAGTGCTTAAAACCTGTTTCGTTGAATCATAATGGCATCTTCACTTCAAATGACATTGGATACCAAATGTTCAGAATAAGAATTGCCTTCTATCACCTATTATCGGTAATTAATTTGCTGATTAACATATTATGATGTCTCATTTTATTGTCAATTATTTTTCCACTGTTTTTAAAACTTTAGATCTTGCGATGTTGAAATAAACATTATTCAAAAATGTCCTCTGTTATCGAAGTTAAATTTAATTGGAGCATGCAAGAGGAACTTTGGCTTTGTGTTCAATCGAAATGTATATCTTGAGTTTTTTTTATTAACGTTGAAACATATTAGTATATGATTATTTAGACAAGAAATTTCCTAATATATCTCAAAGAAAATTATTCTATCTTCATAATTCCAACAATCCTAAACAATTTAAAACCATGCTCTGAACATATGTCCTTTAAATATCTCTGAGCATATGTCTTTGATACCGAGTTTTCTCGATATATTTTTAAATAAACTAAATTCAACTAAATTATCTAATACAATTATCATGATCCATATGAAAATTTGTCTGATATTATCGTGGCAATAAACGTGTTAATATTTCCACGCTTATATATTTTTTAATATATGGAGTCTATGGAGATCTTTTTAAATTCACATGTTTTTCTAACCTAAAAATCTATAAATTTTTGGAATAAAGTATTAATTTTATAGTATTAGATATTCAATTGTTTGATGTGTTTTTTTCTGGCCAGTATACAGAATTTGATTAATTACTGTTATTATATTATTGTACTTACTTTTGTATACTTTTTAGCTGAATGATGAGACACATTTTGTTCTCAAAACTGTACAAATTTAAATAAGCACATTGGCTGTAAAAGAAAATCAAATTTACCCAAGGTATCCCAGAGTTCAACGAGAAGTCTTTGAAACTACATGGTATATTTTTTTCTAATTCTAATTTTCGTGATAGTTGCAATCAATAATGTCAACCCTGTTTCGGCTTGACGTTAAGTTTTTGGACGCCCTGTTTTTATAAAAATAAAATAATGATTTTCTCTATCTAAACTCATGATGCTGCATATTTGAAAACCACTTTATTAATTACTTCTCTGAAAAAATATTTCATAATGATAAAGAAATCTAATCCTTAAAAGTAAAATATTTATTTTTATTATATTTATGAATAATGACTCAAGATTCTAATAGCTTAAAATTCTAAATCTAAATTCTTTTGAATAAAAAATCGGCATTCGAGTCGAAAGGGTTAAAACTCTATTTATCGTAAAATCACAAATTTTGTGTCGTTAATATAATAAAATTAATTAAAACGAGTAACTAACGATTTATAATTTTCTCAATTGAATAGAGTTTGAGTAAGAAACTTAGTTTTGTTACCACAATTAAGTTGCAGTGTCTATTTCCTTCTCGGACAGCTTGATATTAAGTAGTAGTGATATAAGTTCTTACTTGAAAATGTAGATTAAAATATGATTTCAAGTGATATCCTTTGGAGGCTTACATACACTATTATAAATATATCTAATATTAATCTTAAATTAACCATCACAGAAAAAATGGCCAATCTAATAAAGCTTTTAGTTTCCTTATCTCACTCATACAAAAAAACGTTTGCAATGATTTATAAATACATGACTTATCAAAAACTACCATTTATTGCTATTTCAATAAACAAATGTTTGGAGAAATACTTTTTAACATAATATAATATATATATATATATATTGCAAAGTAGATCAGAATCAAAGTTGGCTGAGTTTACGAAGTTTAATTATATATATTTAGTCTTACTAATACATACTCCAGCTTTGTATATTATAATCCATATTGTACATACAAAAGTATAATGAAAGTTAATGTATAAGCCATTTAATAGTACATTTTATGCCAGACAAAGTATCGTTCAGAATCATTATTTATTCAGGGATTTAACTATAGTTTTGTAATTAGGCACTTGTAAGTAGACGAATGGTGATTCATATGTTTTTCTTTCAATAGATGTTATCTATTTACCTTAAATTTTTAACTTACCTTAGGGTAAGTTATAGTATCCGCAATAAAATTGAAAATGAAAAGTTTTATATATCTTTACGTTTCAAAACATTCTGTATGTATGTGTGTGTGTGTGCGTCGGTGTGTATGTATGTGCGAATACAATTTTTTTCGACGTTTTTGAGAAGACAGATCAATCAATTTGTATTATTCAAAAAACGTTCGATTTCTATTGATAAGCAGACGTTGCTAATTAGTCTTTGGAAAAGGCAGGTTTAGCCGTTCCGAAGATTCAATTTTGGAGAGAACGGAGCGTCCGATTTTAATGACTCAAAAAACTTTTTTGAAGTAAAACTTCTTTAGGCGCGACTAGGGAGTAAATCTATACAAATGCAACGGAAATAGCGTTACGCTCGAACAGTTTGTCATTCGCTCTCGATGAAATCATTTGTATACGCGTCGATTGTGATTAGTCGTCGTGTCGCATGAATAGAGACTTGTCGTTGTATGTGTACCGGCATCAACGTTGTATACGTAAGGATATTGGGATGTCATTAGTTTTGAGGTTATATCGTAGTACAAATCTTGATATTTTACACTTTACAATTATAATGAAAATAATAAAACAAATGAAACATTTGTGCCGTGTACGAAACGTAAGTTTCTTGAAATAATTTCTATATTATTCGTAGATTCTATAAATCTTGGAAGTTATTCAAATAGAAAATATTTTTATAGGCAAGACAGATATCGTCAGCAAAAAAGTAAAAAAATACAAGCAATACAAGCAGTCAATGAATGTATGTTAATTTTATTACATGAAGTTCTTCAAACATTGTTCATAATTGTTTCATGATATATTTATTTTTAACTTGAATGCCATTTCGCACAATAGCAAAAAAGTTTTACTTCAATCGCGTGTGAACCTTACGCGCACTTTTTTTTTCATTTCGTTCATTGAAGAAATGAACTGATTAAATTTTTGGAAAGGCAGGTCTAGCAGGTTTGGAGATCCAATAAAAAAAATAAAAAAAAATGCATTTGGCGGACAAAAGAAGAACATGTTTTGTTTACGGCGCCCATGCGCTTTGATATTTCGTTTTTACGCAGATAACATATCGCGATTGCTTTAAAAAAAAATTCAAAATATTTCATAGTATGAAAAAAATTGAATTTTTCTAAAGGGTTAGTACTCTCAAAAATCTTTTTTTTTTTCAAAGTTCTAAAAAAATTGCGAATCTTTTTTAAAAATCTTAATTTTTGGTACGGGAAGTTCCAGCAATTTGCCTTAAGGTACCATCCCATGACCGCTAGTATATAATTTTTTTTTTATATATACTTGATCCAGTTAAGGCGCATGCGTATTTCTACTTGAACTACATAATATTACAACGTGCCTTGAGTATAGTAACGCAGAATAAAGCCGATCGATATCTCTTCTAAAACAAGACCAGGAATGGTTTTATTGTTTTTGAATGTCACATGGGATTAAAGGAGAAGATTCATGAATATAAATTGTATGTTGGGGCATTTTTGTTGTAAGAAGCTTTTTCATAAATAGGTCGGAAAATCTGCATTGAAATTATAGTAAGTTACAAGTACGTAACATCTAATCATTCTTTATTTCATTTCCATATCAGCTTAAAAATGACCCACTTACAGCAATTCTATATAATAGCAATTATATAAACTCAATAAGAATTTAATGATATAGTAGGTTTCAGTTTCGTCCAACCATATTGATACAGGTGACTCATTTAATCAACGTATGTTAATATTTAATGTCCATTCTCATTTACAATTTATGGATGATAGTATACTACTCAGATATAACCAATTTCATAATACATAATATATTTCTCATTATAATTAGTTAATTAGAATATTTCATTATTCTACGAGAGCTGATTTTTTATATACAGCTACTACTTTGTCTTGCTTTTCGTGAAACAATATTCGCATTTTGTCAAAGTACTGAATCAAAATATTTTATCCAAAAAAAATTTTTTTTTAGAACAGCAATCAGAACTCGGCCTGTTGCTTTTTAGACGGCAACCCAACGGTTGACCTATCTCTATTTGATATATTTTATCATTAGTATCTCTCTAATGCTGTTAATTTTTAATTTGATGCTGCATTTCCTGACATTGGCTATTTTTATTTAAACCCACAGAATATCTGAGTAGGATATTTTTTCTATTTACAATTTATATAGAGGTTTTGTAACTAGGTGATCACAAAGTCCTGAGTTCAATCTCTTATTTCAGACAACCTGATACCAAGGTTGCCATATGAAAAAAGGGTATGCAGACTCTCCATTATGTCAGAAATATATTCAAAATATATCATAACTGCATGTTAGAAAAACTGTATTAGTCCTTTAGTATTTTTTCCATTTAACAGCTATCTGGTGCTTTTTATGAGATATAATTTGTTAACTTATTGTTATTAGAAGATAAACTAATGGTTGTCCCTTCCTTTCAATGTGGGATTATTATTAGAACTTTCTATTGAATTACCAAAGTTCATACTATAAAAATTAATGAGATTTATTAACTTCCCGAAGGATAGTTTTTGCAACAAAATGGAAGATAAAAATTCGTATATATCTTTAACTTTCAAGTTTCTGAACATTTTGACCCACTTTGGAGAAAATGGTTGAATGTGTGACTCGATATAATATTATTCTTTATACAGCTGTAATATCTGTCTTGCCTAAAATTATATTCCATTTTAATAACTTCAAAGATTTATAGAAACTACGAATAATATAGAAATAATTCCTAAGGAACAGGGTAAAATATTCTTCTGATTCAGGCATTTTTCATTAAATCAAGATTTGCACTACGATGTAACTTCAAAATGTTTATTTATCTATGCCGATTTCCTTGTTGATATCGGTACGCATACAACGTTGATGCCGTTACGCAGATCTCTATGCACATACGCAACGACTAATCACAATCGACCCGTAAAGAAATGATATCATCGAGAGCGATAAACATTTTAATTTTTGATACGAAAATTCCAGCAATTTGCCTTAAGGCATGATACCATGCATCACTAGTTCTATAACATAATACTAAAAGATTAATGTAAAGTACATAAAGATTTTATGATTATTTTATGCAAAATACGCGAATAAATATGGGAATTACGCAATTAATAACAGTTTTTTTTTATAAAAAAATGCGCATTTGTAGATAATTCTAGTGTTTGTTAGTAAAATTGTTTCGTTTTTCACTATTCAATATTTTATTCATATCCCACCGAGAAATAAAAGTTCTAGCAAAACTTTTCTAATTGTACATACTATTTATTACCTACCTGTAATTGCAGTTTTAAATTACTTCGAACAACTTTGTTTGTTATGGTTATCTCTGCATAGAATAATAAATTAGAATTTATAAATATTTTAAAATTGAACTTTATGACTTTGATAACTTGTTGTTTTGTTTTGATTTTAATTTATTTTTGTGATAATAGAGCACTTATTAATAGTCATATCATAATTCATTCTTGTCTTCATACCATGTTATTACTTATTTTGATTTGTCATTATTCAGCGTCTTTTAAACTTGCAGAATAAGTGTTCTGTGAACTTTGTACTCGTGTTTTTATGTGAATTTTTATCGAGAATTATATTTATATGCATGAACTAGATATATATTGCATATAATATATATATGTCTATTTTCTTGAAAAAATAATTTAATTTTTCTTCTATTTCATTCTACATTTTGCGCATGTGTAATGTGCACTTTTGCAGACCATTAAGATATCAAAAAATATATATTTACGCTTTTTTTATTTATTACAAAATTTAAAAAAAACCTTCCTTCCTTCCTTAAAACAAATTAAAAAATAATCAAAACGCTCCATAAAAATATAATTGTTTGTTGATTAAAACTTATATTTGTCGAGCTATTGATGTTTACTATATAGTTAGTAAACAAGTGGTGCATGGCATCGTGCCTCAAGGCACATTGCTGAAACTTCCAGTACCGAAAATTAAAATTTTTAAAATAACTAAAATTTTTTGAAAACTTAAAAAAAAATAGATGTTTGCAAATTTTGAAATTTTTGAAGAAATTTGATTCAATAGTCTAGTCAAATTAGATTTTTTTATATTTTGAAATTTTTTGATGAATTTGAACTTTTTTCGACGCAATCGCGCTGCGTAGCTGTTTTAGAGACGAAATATCGAAGCGCGTAAGCGCCGTGTTACAGTCTAAGAAATAGATATTGGTACGGAACCCATAAAAATATAAACAAAATTTGTACATATCATTGAAATCTCTATAAAATATCTGATAATTTGATGTGCATATGTCTAATCATCATTATTGACCGCCAAATGGCATTTTCTTTTACTTTTTTTTATTGGATGTCTTATACTGCTAGACCTGCCTTTCCGTAAATTTAATCTGCTATTCATTTCGTCTATACCAATAAACGCCCCCCAATCAATACAAATCAAATGTTTTTTTTTGAATCATTCAAATCGGTTAATGCGTGTTCACAAAATCGTGGACCAAATATTGCATCCGCTTAATACAAACTATCTCTCTCTCTCTTTCTCTCTCGCACACACACACAGTAACATACATCCATTTTTTTAGGTATACCAAATTGTTCAGGAGTCTTTGAAACGTATAGATATAAAAAATTCTCTTTTTCGATTTTTTTGCGATTACTACAGGAAAATTTAATATGAAAATTTGAAAAAGGTGTTTTCATGTTTTTGTGTACATACCTATATAAACATCTATATGTATAGTCTCAATAATTGAATTTTTGACCAATGCAATATGAATGTTCTTTATCAATAAGTTATTGAGCAAAAGATTAAATTTACACGCTTGTTTTTTATGGTAAATTCATGCTGTTTACAAGTTTTTTTCATTACATTTTTTTAAAGGAAATTGGAGAATAATAAAGTATTTTTGCACTAATGACTAAAATGTAAATCTAAAATATAATGCATATTTTTATGCATGAATGCCTTTTTTGTTTTCTAGCGAGCCCCACACCCCTCTATTATTTTACCTGTTTTAACAGTTTATTATCAAAATTATTATCATTAATTAATATTTGGCTTTTGCAACATTTCCCTTATTTATTTTGGGCTTTTTATGCAATTTATTCTATTGAGCAAATCATAGAGTGCAAAAAAAGTTTTGCCATATATTATTGAACATAACCATAACATATCTCTGATACTTCATGTTGGATTATTTTAATTTAATTTTTTATTATTTAAGATATCCTAAATTGCATCTTAAACTTCTCCTAATTGATATTGTAAGGGCCGAAATGTATATATTCATCTTTACTTTCCCA
Organism: Ctenocephalides felis; assembly: GCF_003426905.1. Classification (NCBI taxonomy): domain Eukaryota; kingdom Metazoa; phylum Arthropoda; class Insecta; order Siphonaptera; family Pulicidae; genus Ctenocephalides; species Ctenocephalides felis. The sequence continues at coordinate 23,044,233 of NW_020539724.1, read as the reverse complement.
TTTGTTGTTTTAATGTGAAATTTTTAACGTATTTTAAAAATATTGTGCAAAGATTAGTAAAAGATGCAAAGAAATTATATATTTCTTGAATTATATTGAAAAAAAAAAAACTATATTTAAAATTTCATATCCGAATCTTGTGTTGGCGCCCCCTAAGGCGTGCACTCGCATTTTTCGCATGCATCGTATTCAAGGTAGGACCGGCCCTGATTATTACTTAATTTCATATTTTAAATTAATTTCTAAAATCCTGTTCATATGTGTATCATTCAATCTGTCATACATATACTGTATCTTACATTATTTTAATTTCTGGCACATCTCAGCTTTAATACTTTTTGGCAATAATAATGTAGACTTTTCATTTTTCGTATTAATAATCATGAATTTATTATACATATTCTAATATTGCCTAGACTCATAGGTAAATTGAAATTTTTGGCAGATGACAGTTTTCATTTGTTTTCAATGCCAAACAATGCCTCAAAAATTTTCTTTGCAATTTTTTCCATTTATTTCTATAATATTACTGTATTTTTATAATCACATACATCTTAAAAAAATCCCTTAACGAACTTCAGAAAGATTGATCAAAATCCGAATAATCGTTACAAATATATACATCATTACAAAAGTATTTTATATATAAGATAAATTTTTGTTTTTTCCATTGTCACAGCGCATAGTACCATTAAAATTAAATTACATATAAAGAAAAAGTTAATGATATGATGACAATTCGACTTTCATCTAATTATTTTACGATATGACAAAAATAAATGCTATTATTAAATAGTAATGTCAGCATCTTATTCTATTCAATTGCGTGACTATTACAATTCTGTAATGAAATGACTACTTCTTTTTTAATATTGCTAAATCACTTGATGATCATTGAACAACTGAGAAAAAACTAGTTATTTATGAGAAAACCATAATGTGGAATTTTTAGACAATTAGATACATATGGCATAGTATGGGTTATTGATGTATCAAAAGAATCAAGGTTACACTTTGAATTTATATGTTAAATATGTCTTTTTTAACAATGAGTAAGAATACATAGAATTTTTATATTTTCTTTCAAATTATATACATTTAATATCAGAGTTTTTGCAAGTTTAATTGGAAAGACTATTATAAGAAGTATATCAGCGTATATATAAAAGGACTAAAATTCAGCAGTTATTTATTAGAATTAGAGGATTTGTTTGCTGAGTTTTATGTGATAGTCTGTCGAGTCTTACCGTAATTAATATAAAAAATTGGTTAGCAACGATTTCTTAACTAGTGTTGTATGGCATCGTGCTTTAAGGCAAATTGCTGGAACATCAGTAGAGAAAAAGACCCATAATGAGTCTTTTTACTCTACTGGTGCAGATACGCCAGGTACACGTCTGCCGCAATGAATATAAGCTTCTCATACTCCAAGCAATAAAATATATAAGCGGCAGACATCGTCAATTACATTCAAAAAAAAATTTTTCGCATTTTCAAAACCGTCTGCCACTATGTTAACCGCGCGATAATCGTCTGACATCGGTATTTTTCGACAGTAATATAATTTTCCAAGCGGCAATCGTCGCAAAATGGTTTCGAAATTAGCGAAAAAAAGGTACCTTTATCGGCTGCGAGTAGCTATGTCCGCCACTTAGGGCTTAGTCAGTCCCCATCTCATGTAGGATAGGTGTAGAGGACTTAATGCACAAAAACTAAGGTGTCGTAAAATACATACTCATCCGCCCACGGGCTCTTGGTCTATAGATTTTACAAATTAATTCACCTAAGATTGGAACATAAACAATAACGTTTTTTAAATTATTAGTAAATGTACTTCAGAAATTATAGTTGCCAAAATTATGAAAATTATAGACTAAATTTTTGAAGCAATTATGTTGTGTGGTAAAATCAAGTGCGATATTGTACTTTTACTGCAGATAAAATATTATTTTTTTCTGAATTTCTTATACTGTTTATGGTAAAACCAGGACATCAAATAGGATATTAAAAAGTATAGGAGAGGATATTAAAAATTTGGAACTTTTGAATTGTAGACGTGGGTACAGGACAACATCTGTTGGGTCATGTAGTATATGTATATATTTCAATAGATTCACGAATATTTGTCTAAACATTTGTCCAATTTAGTCTGAGTAAACAAGTATGACTAATATTTACACAACACTCTGTTTACCTTCTTCCAAGCGATAATTTCTTTAAAAAATATTTATCGTTTTAGTAAACATTAAATTCTGATTAGAACTTGCCATAAAACTCTCCGCATTGCGTTCTAAATTTATTATACTTTGCCAATATTGATGCATTTGTCATTTTTTCGTAACTGCCAAATAAAATTATCGCATATATAATTGTGTAAATTTTTATATGATGTCATTGTATATATTTGAATATGTTCGGTCATTTACTATTAATAACATTGGTGGTTATTTAAGGAAATTTGTTTAACTTTTATTATCGGATTAATCGTATAGGCAAGGTTAAACATGCACGTTTTGTGCCCATGTTATTAAATTACGCAATCTTGTAAATATTATTTATAATTTCAATGGAATGATGAATTCTTATCCAATGTTAAGGAATAAATGTAAGGAATTGTTTTTGTATGAACGCGACTTTGATTAATTTTGCTTGATAATTTTCTATCCATTTGCACTTTTGCTATTGTTTTCTTATCATTCATAAAATAGTTCCTTTATTATTTGAACAGTAACCAGAACTTCTTTTGGTTTAATTTTTTTTCTGATTAATTCAGAATAATTTCTATGAGCTGTTATGATGAATATTTTCCTGAATCAAATCGCTTTTTAGAAGCAACCCGATGTTTGGTATATCTATAATTCATATATTTTTCATTAGAATTTATCTACTAGTTATGATTTTAAGTTGATGTGGCAATATAGGAAAAGTGCTTTTATGGAAACTTATTTTCTTTTCCATTCTAGTAAACAACGATATCATTACATCATTACAGCTTGATATCAGGTTGTTTGAAGTGGGCATCGAACCTGGGTTGCGAAGCCAAAGCCTTTACCATATATACCCGGAAAAGCCTAAAATGGTTACTGAAACATCATTACAGCTTGATATCATGTTGTTTGAAGTGGGCATCGAACCTGAATTGCAAAGCCAAAGCCTTTACCATATATCCCCGAAAAAGCCTAAAATGGGTACTGAAACGGCTTTTTAATGGTTTCACAATTTTGTCATAAATTATTATAAATAAATATAAATACTATTGGCATAAATGAACTCTTTCCTACTTATTTCACAGAAACCTGCGGTTAAATTTTAAATTTATAGAATTTCTACCTCTCTTAACACTAATACCAAAATTAAAATTTTTATTTATTAAACTTCATATAATAATTCTTAATTTTTTGGCATAGTATAACTAAACCAATTTTAATATAACATTTAAATTTTGATCATGTTTTTCGGAAAGAAACTCTCATTATCTGATGAAAGATTTAATTGTGAGAATATTTTTTGTATTTATTTTCAGTCTTTATCTATGTAGTCATTACATGCTTTGAGAACTGCAATTAAATCTTGAATGTGAAAAAGTCTAATAGATTTTTTGCAGTAGTTTTTGATTCACATTCAATGAGGAAAGCAATTAGCTACGTTTTGGTTATTCTTAAAAACAGCATTAAATATAGAGAAGAAGATTTCTTGATATGGAAAGAAAATTCAAAGAAATTTGCTAGAAACAGATTGTAATACTGTTTGTCTACTGTTTTATGGCAAAATCAATGAATGTGCAATTTGTTAACAAATTTTCATAATTATTCACAATATTGGTGTAAGTTGCTGCAAAATACATAACAAAGCCGGTTGGTATGACTTAATCCGTTTCTATCTTTGTGACTTCCAGATTACATTTATCCACTTACAATGTGAAATGTTTTTTTGAAATAAAACTTCTTTAGGCGCGACTAGGGTGTAAATTCGTACAAATGCAACGGAAGTGCGTTACGGCAGATAAGATCAGAGTCGGATGCCAATGAATCGTCATTCGCTCTCGATGATATCATTTCTATACGGGTCGATTGTGATTAGTCGTCGCGTATGTAAACAGAGATCTGTCGTTGTATGCGTACCGGCATCAACGTTGTATGCGTACAGGAATCAACAAGGAAATCGGCATAGATAAATAAATATTTTAAAGTTACATCGTAGTACAAATCTTGATTTAATGAAAAATGCCTGAATCAGATGAATATTTTACCTTGTCCCCTTGTAAGTAATTAAAATAAAAATAATAAAACAAATGCAGCAAGTTTATTGAAATAATTTCTATATTATTCGTAGTTTCTATAAATCTTTGAAGTCATTGAAATGGAAAATATTTTCGGCAAAACAGATATTACAACTGTCCAAAGAATGAGATTATATCGCCAGCGAAAAAGTAAAAAAAATACCGTCAGTCAATGAATGTATGTTAATTTTAATTACATGAAGTTTTTCAAACACAATTATTACATGATGAGTGAAGTTGCAATAACAATATTTGTTGAGACGTTGTTTAATATAATCCACTGTGTGAATGAATATTATAGAAGTTATTAATCAGCAATTACTTAATTTCTCTCGGTTGTGAAATAAAACAAAAAACTTTTTTTGCGCCAATTAACTTCACTAATTAATATAATTGCCAATATTACTAATGATCTCTTAACAGATTTAATGCAATTTGTTTATGCCATCTTACAAAAATGTTTCGTCTTTTGGTGTGAAAAATTTAACCAATTCTTTTTTCATTCCCAGTTATCGTCTGGTTCAAAAATTTCGGCTCGATTTTGTTCCAAGCAAGCGAAGATGACAATATGATAGCTCGGCCATCCGAATTTTTCTGGCTTTTATGTGACATGCATCTTGAGTATTTCCATACTAATCTTATATTCCGAATAAGGGAAAATAAGATCAGAAATAGTTTTTTTTTTTTTTTTTTTTTATTTATTTATTTTGGCTTCTGATTTGCATCATTTTGCCATTACAAATATTTATACAGTTGTAGCAGTTTGTATAATACATTGATAGTTATACAATAATGATTATGCTATAAATTAATTTTGCATTTACTTATAAAATTATATAAATATTTATAAATCCTTATGTCATTACTTGAAATAAGCATCTGTATATTGATGGGAAAAACAATCCTCACGTTTTGCAAATTCCTAACTAATTTCGATCTTTCCTGCTGATAATGCCTGCATTCCCAAAATAAATGGTCGAGTGTTTCTATGCTTCCACAGTCACACTTTGGATCCTGTATGATACCAATTCTCTTCAGATGCGATTTGCAGTAGGAGTGTCCGAGTCTCAATCTGCAGATTACTGTAATAAAATTTCGACTTTCTTCTATATTTTTAAACCATGTGTTTGGTGAAACAATCTCTCTCGTTAGTGCGTATGTGGATCCTTTTGACTTTGTTGTTTCTGAGTGAGACTTCTGCCATAGTTCCAAACCTTGTTGTTTTATTAAATGTTTTAAATCTAGCGCAGGAGTTTTCGCAAATTGATCGCCGCTCGTGCATGCTTCTTTGGCTAGACTGTCTGCCATCTCATTGCCTTTTATATTAGAATGACCCTTTATCCAAAGAAGAATCATGGATTTATCATCAGTATTGATTTTCTTTATGATTTCTATAATTTTATATATTATTATGTTTGAATGTTTATTGGCGTGTTTTATGGCTGTTAGACTTGATTTGCTGTCACTTAGTATCAAAGATTTGTTAATATTACTGTCATTCACATATTTTACGGCAGTGTATATCGCTATAAGTTCCGCCGAAAATATGGATGTATAGTTTGGAAGTCTTACTTTGTTACTGTAATGGATTCTTGGGATATGTATGGCACATCCGGTTCCCTCTAATGTTTTAGAGCCATCAGTATAGATTTGCAAATAATCCGGCCAATTTGAGTTGATATGACGTTCTAATTCACGTATATATATGTCCGTGTTTGCTATATTTGTGCTCTTATCTATATCGATGTATGGTTTAATGTAATCGTTTAGCGGTGGGTAGATGTAATATGGAGTTTTATCATTGATTATGATGTTCTCTTCGTGAGGTTTAATTGTATAAAAACTATTTATTAGTGATGGAGCTGGTTTGTTTGTCCAGTAGCATGTAGAGTAATGTAATCTTGCTAGTTTTTCTAACTGTTTGGGTAATAATTTACATGATCCATTAAGTTTTTTCATCAAGAATCTGTTTGCTAGAATTTCTCTTCTTATGCTCAGAGGAGGTTCTCCTGCTTCTGTTAATAACGCATTTGTCGGTGTTGATCTAAATGCCCCTATGCATGTTCTTATTGCGGAATATTGAATTTTATCAAGTTTATTTTGTTCACTTTTTGACGTTTGACCATATATAAAGCATCCGTAATCTATTTGAGTTCTAATCAAATTTCTGTACAGTAAAAGACATGTCTCTGGGTGTGCTCCCCATTTAGTATTTGTTATTTTACGAAGTATATTGATGCCTGTTTCGCATTTTCTTGATAATTCTTGTATATGCTTTTTAAATGTCATTTTGGCGTCAAAGGTTATGCCTAGTATTTTCACGTTGTCTTTTATTATAACATCTTGAGTTCCAACCCTTATGTGACCTATGTTCTGAGGGAGTCTGTGTCTAGTGAAAATCGTTGCTGAGCTTTTGGTTGGTGATATATTTAAATTATTGCTTGATAACCATTTTATGTTTTCTTTAATAGCATAGTTCATTTGCGTTATACATGATTCTATTGACGGTCTTGATATGTATAAACAAATGTCGTCGGCATATTGTAATTTTTTAACACTTGTATCAGGTATCTTATGGTAATCCGCAGTATATATGTTGAATAATGTAGGGCTTAAAATGGAACCTTGTATGATCCCGTTGTATGCTGATCTAGGGCCGATCATATCTCCATTAGTTCGTAGATAAATATATCTTGGTGATATCAACTCCAATATTATTTTAATTATATTCTCTGGGATATTTATATTCCGTAGTTTTTTCTGTAGAATATTATGGTCTACGTTTTCATAGGCTTTGTCAATATCTATTGACAGTAGCAACATATATTCATTGTTTGACCTCGATATATTTATGTCGGTAGTAAGGGTACTCAATAAATCTATTGTTCCTCTTCCGCTTCTAAAACCAAATACGGTATCATGGAGTATGTTCTTATTTTCAATGTACCATTCCAGTCTTTCTTTTATCATTCGTTCGAAAATCTTTGCTACGCATGATATTAGTGATATTGGTCTATAAGAGTCTATAGATTGTGGGTTTCTATTAGGTTTAATTATTGGTACTACAATTATTTCTTTCCATTTTTCAGGAATCCAGTGGTGTGTGATCATATTATTAAATACATTTAGAAGTTCCATTTTAAAATTAGTTGGACTATTATTGATCATATTATATGAAATGTTATCCTTACCTGGAGCCGTGTTCTTTCTGTTTTTTAGAGCTCTTCTCAATTCATTATATTTGAAAGGTGACATCAATTCTGTTTCTTCATTATTATTCTTACTAAAATATCTTGTTTGTTACAGACATAATCTGGTGCTATATTTTGTAATATTTGATGTCCACATTCTTCCATAAAATTTGGATTTATGTTCCTATTTGTGTTTTTGTTGTTGAATATTTTGATTTTCTTCCAAATTGTAGCCGGATTTGTGTTTTTGTTAATTGAACTTGTGTATTCCGCCCATTTTTGTATTTTCTTGTTCTTTAAAAATCTCTTGGTTTGTGCATTTATTTTTTGGTATAGGATAAAATTATCATAATTATATTTTCTGCGCATTTGTTTAAGTGCGTTTTTTCTTGCGTTTACCATAACATCACATTCTTGATCCCACCATGCAGCTGGTTTGAAGGTTGAGCTAATTATCACTTTGCATTTCTTTATGTTTTTCTCTGCAGCATGATCTATACAATTCATTAGAAATTCATATTTTTGTTTTCCTGTATTAGGTATGTTAGAGTTTTGGAGAGTTTTTGAAATTTCTTCGCCATATCCTTTCCAATTGGCCTGATTGGTATTCCATTTTTTTGTAGGGAAGATTTTGATGTTTGAAATTGCATTTGTGTAAATATGTATTATAATTGGTAAGTGGTCAGATCCAAGAGATTCTTCAAGTATTTCCCATCTGATATAATCTGTGAAATTGCTGGAGCATAAAGATAAATCGATATTCGTCGCTTTTCTGTTTCTTGTCTCGATTGTTGTGGGTTTGCCGTTGTTGAGAATTATTAATGAATGATCTTCTATGATTTCTTGTAATTTTATTCCTGATGTGTTGTTCGCCATACTTCCCCATGCAAAGTGATGGCTGTTGAAATCTCCAACGATCAATGTTTTTAAATGGATCCCTTCTATAGTTTTCCTCACATCAGTAAAATCTATTTCTTCTCTATTTGAGCAATAAATGGAAACTAAGCAAAAGGTTATATTTGTTTTAATTGTTACCGCACATATTTGTATATTCTTATTGTTGTTTATTGTTTCATATTCATCACAATCTATGTTGTTTTTGACGATGATGGCTGCTCCGCCGTATCCATCTTCTCTATCTTTCCGAAAAATCTTATACCCCTTAATTTTGCATACTGCATTAGGACTGAACCATGTTTCGGAAAGGGCCGCTATCGAAATCTGATTATTGTATAAGAAATGTTCTATACTTTCTTTATTTGCTTTCAATGATCTACAGTTTAATTGTAGTATTTTTAAATTCATTTTGGCTTATTTATATTGTGTATATTGTTTCTATTATTTTATAAAACTTCCTGTAGTTCTCTTATCCTTTTCCAATTTACTTATCACAATACTCAGTAATCTATTTATGGAAGAATCATCAGATCTATTTATTATTTTAATTTGTGTAACTAACTGTTTAAGAATTTCGAGTGGATCATTTTCTTCTTTTCTTGATTCATTTTCTTCTTGATCCGTATCATCTTCCGACGTTTTAATCGGCCTTTTCCTACTAATTATATCTCTATTACTTACCCTTTTAATATCCGTCTCTTTATTTAAATTATTATACTTAGATACTTTAGAGGTACCTTGACCTCCTACCCTTGTTACATTTTTGACATGTGACCTTTTTGGTTTTCTAATCCATACTATGTCTTCTTCTGTATCCTTATCTTCTTCTATTAATTTTGATAATTCGTTATATTTATTTTTATCACAGTAACTTTTTTCTAGTCCGTATTCATCCCTCTTTTTTTCTTTTATCATCGGAAAATCTTTTTCCTTATCTATGGTATAAGGGTTAAATTTAACAACTCTTGAATATTTGTCATTTCGCAAAATATTCCTCGCTTCATGAAAAGCTATATTATGAGTCCCCATCAATTCATAAATACTTTTATGCCTTTTGAATTCAGGGCATTCAGTACTATTTGCAACGTGTTCCCCGGAGCATAAACAGCATTTTAAGTTTAAAATTTCAGTACAGGCTTCTATTCCATGTTGTTCTGAACATTTCGGACATCTTTTTTTACTTTTACATTGTTCTTTTATATGACCAAAGAACCAACAATTATGACACTGCACTACTTTTTTAATGTATGGACTCACCCTACATTTGACTGAATATATTGAAATTTTCTCCGGCAATTTGGAGCCCCTGAATGTTAATTTCACACATTGCGATTTATAATTGATGTTATTACCTCTTTTTGACTTTAAACATTTTACTTCCACCACTGGATAATCAGATTCTATAACTTCCATTATTTCGTCTTCCGATAAATTAATATCAACGTCAAATATTATCCCCTGTCTTACTACTAGATATTTAGGAATGTAGGTCCTGAGATTATTCATCTTGAAAAATTCATCTTCCAGTAAACTATTGGCTGTTTCTCGATTATTAATTACTAATTTTATTTTGTTTTTTCCAATTTGTACAATTTCTGATAATTCCGTCTTCAATTTTGGAACTGATTTATATAACATCCTTCCAATTGCCATGTGATGTAACCTCCCAATATTTTTATTTATTGATTCCACATATATATGATATGGTCCTTTATCGCATTCTTCAAATCGTATTTTATTGTTTCGAGCATAGTTACTAGACTTTACTTCATTCATCTCAACCATTTCTTCACTAACCATGTTATTGTTAATAGAATTTGATTCATTCTGATTAACATTTTCTTCATTATTCGCATTAGGTACACTATCAGATTCTTCCCTTACTTTATCATTACTACTGCGTTGAATAGCCTTTACATTTTTATTTATTGTATCATTACTTTTCTGAACTTCAACTTTTGAATTGACTCCACTTTCTAATCTTTTGACTTTGTTATTTTTTGCGCTAGTCACCTTTTTAATGAATTTCATTGTTCTGTTAATTTTATTTTCTTTATCACTATTTACATAATTAGAGTTCCTTAGCATTGTTTCTTTTTTATTAACTTTTGTGGGATTAGTTTTATTAATTCCAATCTTGATTTTATTAGATTTACTATCTAAATTGTGAATACTTTCACAACTACTTAAATCGATTTCTTGATCATCTATGCTATATATATAATCCATACTACTTTCATTGTTAAAATCTTCAAGGTCATTTAGCACATGCATTGCACCTGCAATGGTTGCGCCTAAATCTGAATGTTGTGTAATATCTTTATCAGGCGGCCGTCCGCCCTCGTGCCCGTACGGGGCCGACTCCATTGTTTGTTATCAGCTCACTATCAAAACACAACAGGTACAAGGTTTACTTTCACTAAACTTCAAAATATAAATTTATTTCGCACGATGTGTACGCTTCGAATGCTCACACAAGACTGCAGAAATAGTTTGTTGAGCTGAATTAAGCCTTACTGCGCTCTTCCATGTTGTCAGAAAAAAAAAGTTACCATAGTTGTCGATCAAAGAAACTCATCCGTAACAGAAAGGCCGAAATCAAGGGACTTAATTCAGAGGTCCCGGGTTCGATACCCACTTCGAGCAATGACAACGATTTACTCTTGAAAATATAGATAGCAATATATTTCCAAATGATAATAGCCCTTGTCCAGCTTTGCTCCACCAATAAAAAGTCAGCCCTATTCGATAAATTCTAATAATAAAAATCATCAAATGGACGAAGTAAGGAAAAGTTTTAGCCCAACAGTTCATAGGTAGTGAGGTTCTGATACGTGACGTTTTTGCCTTGAAAAAATTTGTCTCCAGGCACAATGCCATGCACCACTAGTTTGACTTGTTCATACAATAGCGACAATGTTCTATATTAATAATATATAATTGTTTTTCTTCTGATTATTGGAGACTTTAACCATGAGTATGGATAGGACCTATTTTTTTTCCCCCACACCACTTTATCCCTTTCTTCAATTAAAGCTTTACGACTATTTTTTTTATATTCCTAAATCATTAATTAATAACTTATAAAGTAATATATAATAGTAAAAAATTGTTGTCCTTATATCACAGCCTTCCAAAAATTGCACAAAATTCATGCTCTTAGACCCAACCTTTTTTTCAAAAAATTTTCGATTCAGTTTTTAATTTCCCATAGGGCAAGTTATAGTAATCGCAGAAAAATCGAAAATGAAAATTCTTATATATCTTTACGTTTCAAAGGTTTCTGAATATTTTGGCATACCTTAGAAAAAATTGATGTATGTGTGTGTATGTGTGTATGTATGTGTGTGCGTGCGTGTGTGTGTGTGTGCGGATACAAATTTTCGTCGACGATTTCGGGAACACCGATCAACCGACTTAAATAATTTAAAAAACATTCGATTTGTATTGATAAGGTGACGTGCTGATTAGTTTTTGGCGAAGGCAGGTCTAGCCGTTCCGAAGATACGGAACAAAAAGTGCCAAAAACGGTAGCTCAGTTTTTAAGACAACGGAGCGTCCGGTTTTAATAATTCAAAACACATTTTACTTGTATTGACAAGATGAAGAATTGATCAAATTTTTATAAAGGCAGGTCTAGCGGTTTCGGAGATCTAATGAAAAAAGTAAAAAAATGCCATTTGGCGGTCAAAAATGATCATTAGACATATGCACAACTATCAGATCTCTATAAAAGATTTTAACAATAAATATGAATTTTGTTTGCATTCCTATGGGTTCCGTACCAATGTTAATTCGTTAGACGGCGACGCGGCGCTTACGCGCTTTGACATTTTGTCTCTATACAGTTAAAGCAGTACGATTGCTTTGAAAAAAAGTTCAGAATTTCCAAAATATGTCAAAAAAAGTAATTTATTGTCAAATTCAAGGTTTCTCAAAAATCTAGTTTTTTCAAAGTAAATTTTTTTCAAAAATAATAATATTTGGTACGAGAAGTTTCAGCAATTTGCCTTAAAGCTAGATGCCATGCGCTCCACTAGTTTTTTATCTAAATTCATTACTATTTTGTGGTGACTGGTGATGACAAAAATAAATGTTCAGTTAAACGAGACCAACAAAAAACGTGACATTTGCAACATTTCGAATTGCTCGAAAGTTTTCTTGTTAAAAAATCCTTGAAATTCCAAAAGTGAATTTGTATCGAGATATCAGTACCTAAAATAGTCAAACATGAATTCAAGGCCGCCGAACACACCTGTTATGGCACAATGCGATGTGTTATTCCACTTTAGATTACCTGGAGGTAAATGTTTATTTTAGTGGTATAATACGCAGTGAATTCATAAGTACCTACTGAATGAAATCATTGTTATATTCATATTTATCGATAATATTAATTCATGCATTTGTGTATACATATATGTGTATACATATGCAGTAATAGATAAATGGGAAAATTTGAGTTTATTGCATTTGGTACCATATATATTTAATTCGTTTGCTCATGAGTTGTAAAATATATGAAAAGTTGCTTAGAAATTGAATTTTTGATTTGAAATTGCGTAGAAATAAAAGTAAAGTAGAGTTTAAAAATAATTAATTTGAAATTAACTAGAATTAGAGTTGTTGAATTGAATTTGATAAGATTAGAATTGAAGAAGACCAGAATTAAGTTGTATTGAATTTGAATAAAAAGTTAGAAGTCAGATGGAAAAAAGCTAGATCAGAATTCGAGTAAATCAGATTTAGAAGTAAAGAAAAAAATAAAATAAGAATGAAGAAATCAGCTGTGAAGAGCTTAAAAATTTGATAGAATGAGATATATGTAAATAACAGATAGTATAGAATGTATATCCAAGATAATGCAGAATATAGGAAGATTATATAGAAATAATATAGAATATAATGTAGTAAGTGGCTAAATGCTCTAATAATAAGTAAGCGAGTCCAATAAAAAAAAACATAATTATTTTTTGATTAAAGTAGTTTTAATGCAATTATATATTGCGTACTAAATTTGTAATGTGCAAATTATTCGCTACTGATAGTAATACAATTAATTATTTCTGAAATAATGGAACTCGTGTGAATAATTAATGTTGCTCTTTATTAGATTGGTTTCTTTACATACTCACAATTGTATATATATATATATATATATATATATATATATATATAGGGTGTCCCAGACCTTGACGTCAAGCCGAAACGGGGCGGTGAACTGTCCTGAAGAATTTTAGAAAAAAAATCACATTTTAGTTTAGAAATTATGAGCTTGTAAGTGCAACCTAGAGCTTTGATGAGATTATGACAATTTTTCGGTTATTGTAACTTTCATTAATTTTGTTCATTTAAATCTCGCTATTGTAATCGTAATTAACATTTCTAAGACTACATTCAAAACTAATCACACTATTGTCTCAAGTTTGAACTATGAATTCAAAATAAAAAATAAAGTAAAAAATGTACTATAGTGAGTTGGAAAGTACCATCAAAAGTTCGTGCATTTAATCAGGATAGCAAAATGGTAAAATACAACTTCATTTTATGATAAAAATAATCGAGCAAAAAATAAAACACTTGAATTTTTTTTACTAATTTGAACAGCGATCAGAATGTTTAAAATATGCAATTAATAATAATATCAGTTAAATAAATTGTATTTGTTTTGGTTTTGGAAATTCAAGCAGTGATTTGGTTATTTTAATTAAGTGATAAAGTGTTAAAATGCTAAGCTATGCATTCGTCTATAAGTATAAAACTATTTATTATTTATTTAACTTGTACATTATGCAGTAAATATAATTTTATGATTTTTTCATAATTTAAACTATATTAAGCCTGATTAATGTGTCAAGTCTGAAATATTAGGATAAAAACATATATTACAGAAATTTGAATAACTATGAATGAATTTGTTTTTGCGATTTTACAAATAGATAAATTTCATTAGGATATTCCAGAAATTTCTGCATCGGAAAGTTGATTTATTGCGACTACGTATTTCCGTTTTTCATATAAATACTTATAAACAATTTTGTCTAATACTTCTTATCCAAATCTTAAATTTGATTTTTAGCTTCAACTTTCACTTTTGACAATCCAAATTCTTTTGAAGCTTTTTTTTGTTTAAAGAAATAATTGCAGAAAAAGAAATCCTTATAATAAAATCTCATAGTAAGCAGTACATATAACTAATTTAATTATAGTAGTACATAAATCATTTATATAACATTTTTCATAAAATAATAGCATCGGTTTAAGAACCTGTTTTTTACGTTCATCGACGTTAGCATTTATTGCATTTATTAAAGTTTTAGCTAAATGTTCAAGCAAACAGACTAAGAACAAAGGTTTACCTTATACGACTTGTTAGATATTTTATGTGCTAATACATTTGAGAATAGAATGAAGCATTACTTGAAACAAGTTTTTGCTTTATGCTAAATACAAATGATTAGAATATTTATTTTCCAGAAAAATCTGCGTCAGAAAGCTTCAATTAAATTCTCCGTTATAAAATAACATAGTATTAAATTATATATTGCTGTGAAACAATTGTCAATCGTCAGTTTTAGTCAGCCAATTATATACCTATTGATTTGTCCCTTAAGTATAAAGAAACTATTGAGTATTAACCCTTAAAGTACCATGGGCGCCGTATAGGCGACAGAGCACTTTTACTAAGTGAGTCTAATGATGAAATACTGCGCCAAAAACTATTTTATGACGATATTTATGGCAAAAACTACTTCTGCCATACTTACGAATAATGCTTTAAATCATTTATATTTTATCATGCGTGACTTTTTCTGTTTGTCATATAGAGTAGGGCGGGGTGCAAAGGCCCAATTTGACTTTCAGCAATCATCTTTTGAAAATCAAACCAATTATATCATATCATAACAAACTAGTAGGGCGCATGGCATCGTGGCTTAATGCAAATTACTTGAACTTCCCGTACCAAAAATTATTTTTTTTAAAAAAGATTAACATTTTTGAAAAAAAATACTCTGAAAAAATTAGATGTTCGAGAAACTATAAATTTTTGACAAAAATTTACTTTTTTTTGAAAAAAAGACTTTTTTAAGAAAAATTTATATTGAAATATTTTCGAAATTCTGAACTTTTTTCAAAGCAATCGTACTGTTTTAACTGCATAGAGACAAAATATCGAAGCGAGAAAACGCCGCGTCGCCGTCTAACGGATAAACATTGGTACGGAACCCATAAGAATGTAAACAAAATTTATACTTATTGTTAAAATCTCTATAAAATATGTGATAATTTTATGTGCATATGTCTAATGATCATTTTTGACCGCCAAATGGCACTTTTTTTACTTTTTTTACTCGATCTCCGAAACTGCTAAACATGCCTCCATGAAAATTGGATTAGTTCTTTATCTTGTTAATACAAGTAAAATGTTTTTTGAATTATTCAAATCGGACGCTCCGTTCTCATAAAAACTGAGTTACCGTTTTTAGCACTTTTTGCCGTATATCTTCGAAAAGGCTAGACCTTCATTTGCCAAAAACAAATCAACACGTCTTCTTATCAATACGAATCTAATGTTTTTTGAATTATTCAAATCGCTTAATCCGTGTTCCCGAAATTGTCGACGAAAATTTGTATCCGCACACACACACATACACGCACACACACACAAAATGTAAGTCCAAAATGTTCAGAAGGTTTTGAAACGTAAATACATATAAAAATTTTCATTTTCGATTTTTTTGTGATTACTATAACTTGCCCTACAGGAAGTTAATAATACGTTGTAATATTACAAAGCTATGCAAAAAGTGCAAAGTTTGCAGATTTTGAGAATGGCGCATCCGATTAGATTGATTCAAATGAAATAGAAGTAATACTGGCTACTTCTACTATTGTCAATTTATTTGTCATATGTAATCTAATTATATTATCTTTAAATTTACTAGATGTCAACTGAAGATAGTGTAAATTACATGGTAAAATAAAGATAAACATAGATAAAAGTCGTCGCCCAAATGTAAGCACTTATATCTATAAATTTACAGTATTTATAATAATTATTTGAAAATATTTAAACGATTGTTATTACTCATTGATGAATTGTTTCGATAAGCCTATGTTCTGAGTTTTGAAATAAAAACTGATGTTATATATGGCAGGTAGAGGTGTCTGCTGCTAGAAAAAATCTATAGGTCTATATAGAGTTTACACTTGTAAGTCCTTGGCCCATTTCATATTGAGGCTTCTTGTTTGGTTTATTTTGTTTATTATTATATTTTTGGACCTTCATCATTTATTTTTCTGTTTTAAATCCCAGGCTTCTGTGAATAGTCTCATTAGTTATATACCAAGACGCATCTACCATCGCTCTTAATATTTTGTTTTAGGGGGCGTTCATTAAGCAGGAGAGGTTTTTCGGGGGGAGGGGTGGGGGTTTTGACAAAAAATCATAAAATATTACGAGGGGAGGGTGGGGTATAGTAAAATACCACGTGTATATATGTTTTACCTGATTTTTTAATAAATATTCAAAGATTTACAAAAAATATTCAAAAATTATACAATTTTTTTTCGTAACCAAAAATACACTTGATTGTTTGGTGCGGGAGGAGGGGAAGTGTTAATTTTCAATTATCATCACGTATCACCAAGAGGGAGGGGAGGCCAAATATCCTTAAAAATCGATCACGTGATTGATGGATGCCCTTATAGTTAAATTTATTTCCTTAATCTAAAAGCTTTCCTAGTTTGCGTAACGTAAGTTCACAGGAATCGCCCTGATTCTTTCGTACAATTTATTTATCAGTATCATGAAAACTATATACAGGGTGTCCCAGACCTTAACGTCAATCCGAAACAGGGTGATAGTATTGACTTTAACTGTTCTGAAAAAAAAATAGGAGACAAAACATATCTCAGGTTGTTTGCAAATTACGTGCTATTGGTGGCAACCTATAACTTAGGTTCGTTAGGTTTGTTAGGCCATCCAATAATTTTTGTCTTCAATGGTTAATTTTTACTAATTTCGTTCATTCAAACTTTAGAACCATAATTGCGAATAACATTTCTTAGACTACAATCAAAACCAATAACACAATTGCCCAAGTTTTCAAGAATTCATACTTCTTGTTGAACTATGAATTTAATTTTTTCAAAATCAGTGGACTTTGAGAATCCCTCATATAAAAAAAAATACTGAAATGTGTTGGCAAGTTTCATCAAAAATTGACGTGTTTAATCAGGATTACTAAATTACTTAAAAGTTTTATTTTATTATTGAAAGTTTTGATTAAAAAAAATTAGTCTAAAAATGACATGATTTTTGCTAGTAATTTTTTACTTACAATTGGAAATTTGGAAATTTTAAATTCATAGTTTAACATAAAGTATTGATTCTTGAAAACTCGATGCAATTTTTGTTACTGTTTTTGATTGTGCTTCTAGAAATGTTATTCACGATTATGGTTCCAAAGTTTAAATGAAAAAAATTAGTAAAAATTAACCACAAATTCTGCATATTGGTCATTATTTTACCAAAGATCTAGGTTGCACTTAAAAGCTTGTAATTTCCAAACAACTTGAGATAATTTTGTTTTCTAATTTTTTTAAGACAGTTAAGGTCAATACTATCATTCCGTTTTGTCTTGTCGTCAAGTTCTGGGACACCCTGTATACTGCTATTATTAGTTCTCGTGAAATTATTTGCTATTTTATCAGCATTAAAAAACTGCTCAAGTTAAAATGAAATAATTAGCACTATATTCTAATAAAATGTAATAAAATTAATTAGCACATTCTGACATAAATCATGTTCTGTATAATTTTTCTGTGTTTTTACGCACAATAGTTATTCAATTAATATATGCATAGTATCATAGTATGTATGTCGATTACATACAATGAATGATGAATTTTATTATCAAAATAACATTTAGCGGTTCGCTAATCTTCTAGTTCGTCACGGGCCTAATTAGAAATACCTCAGGTGAAGAGCGTGAATAATGTTTTGAATAATAACTCTAAAATATTTTTCTTACATTTATGACCATGAAAAAGATAATTTAAAAACGGGATTGCCCGTTTTTGTAGATTAGTACTGTAACAACGGAACATGAGCTTTTGTTAAGCATTGTTGATGATGTATGATAGAACTGTATCAGCGAGTAGAGATGGTCAATCAGAAACTTATTTGTTTTATAACTACGAGAAACTTATATATTATTTAATTTTATTGGCAATATCGGAAAATGAGCTTCACAAAGTTTACTAGAGAATCACATTTTTATCCCAACTATGCATTTCTCAATATCAGAGAGAAAGAAAATAAATATTAAAAAACAATGTAATTATATCCACAGTTTCGGAGAACAAATGCCAAGAATTGCCATATTATTCTCTATTGTTTATTTGTTGACTTAATATACACGTACTCAGTCATACACATTTTATAAGATATCTTTAAACTTATATTTTATTTGATTGTATATAATTATATAGTGTATCATATGTCCTTTTCTTTGTCAATATTGTTATAAAATTGGTTGGAAGGGAGATTTTTTGCTTTACTATCTCCCTCTATAGTTCTTGCCTATCCTTTTTCATTTTTTGCATTTCATAATGACGTATTCAGCATCATCCGCCTTAGTCGCTCCACCCAAGCAGTAGCATTTAGGATCGGAATTGGTTCCAATTCAACTCAGGTGAAACGGAGTGTATGTATGGTTGAATCTTAGTTTACATATTGTAGAAAAAAAAGGCCATATTGCAGCCAAAACTACCTATTTCATATATGCGTATCAGATATATTATATAGACTTGAAAATATATTCTAATATTTTCACTAAACTTAGAACTTTGTTCTGTGAAATCTTAAAACATAAAATTTTAAAATTGAAAACTTTTATACATTAAACTTTTTAAAGGCTACAATATCATGAGAGGGAAATTAACAATATATAAGTACCTTCTTAAGATAGGAAAACTGTTTGTAGTAAATCATAGTAAATTAAGTTCATAATGATTGTTATCCTGTCTAACTTATCATTTATTTGATTATTTGTCAATTAACAGTACTACCTGTTTTACTACGAGAGTGTTTTTCACACGAATGATGCTGCTGCACGAGTTAGCAAGCCTCTCAAGTATTTATTACACCAAGTATTTTGAGATTTGCTAATAATTATCGATAAAAATGAATTTGAAATTTTAAAAATACACTTCTAAGTTATAGTAATTGCAAAAAATAGTAAATGAAAATTTCTGTATATTTTTACGTTTCAAACATTTTGATATACTTTAGAAAAAATGGATGTATGTGTGTACGTGTGTTTGGATTACAATATTTGTCGACTTTTTTGGGCGCACGAATCAACCGATTTGAATGATTCAAAAAACATTTGATTTCTATTGACAGAATTCAAAAATAAATTAATGATTCAAAAAACATTTGATTCCTATTGTTAGGGAGACGTGCTGATCCATTTTTGGCAAAAGCAGGACCAGATGTTTCTAAGATACGGTGCAAAAAGTGGAAAAAATTGCAATTAAGGCGGTCAAAAATGATTATTAGACATATTTCAGAACAATTTTAAAATATTCAAGAAAACTTTTTTTCAAAAATTTCAGAACTAAACGAAACTTATTATTTTTTAAGTTCTCAAAAAAGTTTTGAAAACTCTCTCAAAAAATTCTGGACACAGTTCTGAATGTTAAGAATATATAGTTCTTCGAAATACGAGATAAAGGTTTTGATTCTGCGCATAACAGAAAAATGTTATGGTAAGGCCATGTTACGCTTCAACTTCCATACATTATGCTACTGAATAATACTGAATACTATCAAAATGTCATGTATTTGCTGTGCATTCAGGTGTTTTACACATAAACTGCAGCGTCACTCGTATGTTATGAAGCCGAGTCAGAAAGACCCTGTTATGAAACATCGTTTTTTTGACATTTGTGTGGATTCTAGGTTATGTTTCCTATCTGACAACCTGAGAAAAACGCCTGACTGCACAACAACCATATGGCTTTTGTCAATATTTAGAACGATTTTGTATGGAAAGTTCTTCATAACGTAGCCTTGCCATAACATTGGTCTGTTATACGGCAGAATCGGTCTCAAAGTCCTATAATGTGTTCATTCATATGTTTACATTTAATATTTTATATTTTGTCTAGAAAATACAAATTATAAAGTTGCATCATTTATAATATTCTATTTGAAAATATTTAAAACAATTGTTATTAATCATTGATCAAATAATTTTTATTGATTATATATTATTTTTATTTGCGGTACGAAAAGTAATAATGGGTAATTAACTTACCGTAGGGTAAGTTAAGGTAATCGCAAAAAAATCGAAAATGAAAATTTTTATATATATTTACGTTTTAAAGGTTTCTGAACATTTTGGCATACCTGAGAAAAAATTGATATGTGTGTGTGTATGTGTGTATGCGTGATGCGTGTGTGTGTGTGCGGATACAAATTTTCGTCTCGATTTCGGGAACACCGATCAACCGATTTGGATAATTCAAAAAACATTCGATTCGTATTGATAAGGAGACGAACTGATTCGTTTTTGGCGAAGGCAGGTCTAGCCGTTCCGACGATACGGCGCAAAAAGTGCCAAAAACGGTAAGTCAGTTTTTAAGAGAACGGAGCGTCCGATTTCAATAATTCAAAAAACATTTTACTTGTATTGACAAGATGAAGAACTGATTAAATATTTGGGAAGGCAGGTCCAGGGGTTATGGACTCTCATTAAAAATAAGTTAAAAACGTCATTTTGCGGTCAAATATGTTTATTGGACATATGTGCATCTAATTATCAGATATTTTATAGAAGTTTTAATAATGTGTACACATTTTATGTAAATTTGCTTGGGTCCCGTGCCAAGATTTTTAATTACGGTACGGGAAGTTTCAGCAACTTGTCTTAAGGCACGATGCCATGCATCCCACTATTGTGTAAAAATGTAGTGTTCAAAAAACGAAAATTCAAGAAATTTGAAGAATACACAAAAGCGCCTAGAAGCTGCACTATCACAATATATAAAGTAGTTTTTCATGCTACCATTTACGAAATACGAAACATTGCATCTGATAATGTATTTACTTCTGTTTCCAGAAGTAGCTCACGATATCATCTACTATTCTACTACTACACCACTGCCCCATATACTTGACCTATATCAGGTCAGGCGTCATTGCGTACGTTCCCAAATCAGAGATGACCGAATTCGGATTGTTTTAATATCATCATTACAAATGTTCATTAACATATTGCCTCGATTTATCAATTCATATAATGGAGTATCCTTCCCAATGTCGAATCATGAAATATTTACGATAAAATTAAATATGCGGAAGCTGTCTGGCGATATTTGACACCGCCGTGTAGTCTAGGAATCGTTGTGTGTGTTTGCTCAATGTCAATATGTTAAAGATTATGTACACTGATTTATTATGTACATATCCATTAAATAATAATGAGCAGATTACATTATGGTTATACTCGTCTGGGATTTTAGTAAAGCTTCGAGAGCTGGTGCAGGAGTAGAAAGACGATAAAGGACAATGTCTTAAGAGTATTATAATTACTAATTATTATAATTACTAAAATACATAAAGTTCTGCGGTTATAAATATATTTAGAATAAACAAATACTGAAAGTTGCCGTTAAACCAAAAACCCTAAGTATTTGTTTTACTTGCCCTTTGCCCTTTTTAGATAGTCTTAAAAAATATTATTCAGTATTTGTGTGTATAATGTCTGAATCTTCTCCAATGTGTTTAATTTTTCTAAAAATATGAGTTTGAAATAAAGTACATAATGAATAAAAACTTACAAAAATCTACCCAAAAGATTTTCAAATGTTTTACTGAAGGAACATGTGTATATAAATAGGATCAACTAATTTACGTAAGTGCAGTGGGTAAGAGAGAATATTTAGCGATATGATTGCAAAAGAAACTAAAAGGCGCATGGCATTGTGGCAAATAGCTGTAACTTCCCTTACCAAAAATTATTATTTTTTTAAAAACGATTAACATTTTTGAAAAAAATTTAATTCGAAAAAATTAGATTTTTGAGAAACTATAAATTTGTCAAAAAAAGACTTTTGTAGAAAAATTTATTTTGAAATATTTTAGAAATTCTGAACTTTTTTTCAAAGCAATCGTACTGCTTTAACTGCATAGATACAAAATGTCAAAGCGCGTAAGCGCCGCGTCCCCGTTCAACTGATAAACATTGGTACGGAACCCATAAGAATGTAAACAAAATTTATACTTATTGTTAAAATCTCTATAAAATATCTGGTAATTTGATGTGCATATGTCTAATGATCATTTTTGACCGCCAAATGGCATTTCTATTTACTTTTTTTATTGGATCTCCGAAATCGCTAGACCTGCCTTTATGAAAATTTGATAACTTCTTCATCTTGTCAATACAAGTAAAATGTTTTTTGAATTATTAAAATCGGACGCTCCGTTCTCTTAAAGAGTGAGTTACCATTTTTGACACTTTTTGCCCCGTGTTTTTGGAACGGCTAGACCTGCCTCAGCCAAAAACTAATCAGCAGGTCTCCTTATCAATACGAATCGAATGCTTTTTGAGTTATTCAAATCGGTTGATCGGTGTTCCCGAAATCGTCGACGAAAATTTGTATCCGCACACACACGCACACACACACATACATCCATTTTTTCTAAGGTATGCCAAAATATTCAGAAACCTTTGAAACATAAAGATAAAAAATTTTCATTTTCGATTTTTTTGTGATTACTATAACTTATCCTATGGGAAGTTAAAAAGAAAATTTTATGCGATATGATTGCTAATTTCGAAAAAATATTAGATAGATCTCACATTTGGAAAATATTGAAATATTGAAAGTCAGTGGCGTAACTATAGGGTGGCGTGGGTGGCCAAAGAAGCCGCGTACTCAGAAAAATATTTTTACATTGTACATAAATTTCATTTTACTTGAAACCTACATTTTATATTTTTTAGGTTCTCGTTAATGTTTAAAGTGGGACATAATCATTAAGCGGTTCATCCAGGCTTGATAAATAGTTAAAATAAAAGGAGTCCGCCGCTCAGCGAAAGTATTGTTTTATATGTTATGCGATAAAGTTTAGTTTATATAATAAAGTATGAAAAATGAATGAATGAATTTATTAATGTATATATAATAATTCAAATTATCGACTTTTGAGATTATATCCGAAAGCGACGTGAATAACTCTTTTCTCAATATTTCAAGAATATATTACTGTTACAGTTTTATGTTATTTAATATTAATCATTTAACGATTACTTACATGCGTTGTATGTATATACAATTAGAACATATTCACTGCTTTCTTCATATTTTTTCGCGTTTTCCTTAAACAATTTATGAATTTTTAATTTTTTTTGACATAATATAAAAAGATGGAATATTTTATCAAGATTTAAATCTAATAACGAAAGCATGTCATCAATTTCAATAACATAACAATAAGCATGCAAATCATTGATGAAAAATTGTATCCGCACATACACACACGTGTATTCGTTTTTTCTAAGATATGCCAAAATGTTCAGAAACCTTTGAAACGTAAAGATATGCAAAACAAATTGTTATCGATTGTTTACCATTACTATAACTCACCATGCTGGAAGTTAAAAAATATTATGTCTAAAATTATGTAATTTTTAATAGATTTTCCAAGCATCTGCTAAGTTTTTGTGGTAGCACTATCGATATTCGAGCGCGAAAAGAGCATAAGAGCAAAATCGTTGAAGTGTATTTTTGTATGAAGCCGCGGTCCGGTCGATTTATTTTTAGAGTTTTGCGGACTTAAAGATATTTAGTGTCAAGATTTCTCAACCATAGCCGTGGAGCGAAATAAATAGACTTGAATTATTAAATAACCGAAAACGAATTGCGAAATGTAATGCAAATTAGTAATTTTTAATTCCGGTTTTCCTTGAATAATTGACATTATTCATTAATTTAAAGCTTATCTGAAATCTTAGATAAATGATTCTAAAAAAATATATACAGCTTATTTATTTTATATATTTTTCTTAATTAAACAAAAAAGAACTTTTTGCTCAGTACCTCCACACGGGTGGACCTGTGTTTGCCAAAAACTAACCAGCACGTCTACCTATCAATAGGAATCGATTTTTTAAATCACTTGAATCGGCTGAGCGGTGTTTCCAAAAACGTCAACAAAAATCTTTATCCACCCGAAACACATACTATACACATACATATACTTACCATTTTTTTTATGAAGATATGCCAAAATTTTTATTTTCGATTTTTGGTCGATTACTATAACTTACCTATACATTGAGTTAATAAAAAACTATATTAAATTGATTTTTAATAAAAATGATTAAGTACAAAACTTTTTATATTTTTCTATTTCTATAATTATCTATTATTATAGAATTTTGGATAATGTACTTTTTAATTAAATTTTGCTCTTTTTGTGTCTATTTCAAGTTCCATATTATGGTATACATTTTGATATTTTTATTCAATTTTATGTAAAAATAGCTTTAGTAACATATTTAAAAACAAAAAATAAGAATTTTTTCAATTTTAACAAAAAGCTCCTGGAAAAATCTGGGGAGCAATATGGAAATCCGGGACGTATCATCACCTTAATCAATGACAATTTTCTTATCAAATTTCTATGACGAATGTAGTATGTATTTTTTAAATAAAAATATAATTCATAAATAATTTATGAATAGTTTGTTATAGTTTACTTAGTTTTCTGAAGCTAAGAAATATTATTAAATTTATTAAAACGATAAAATATTGATTATGAAATTGAGCAAATACTCACAGAACTTCCACAGGAATTTATAATTATTAATCATTATTAATTATTATTATTATATTATGTTATTTTTATTTGTTATTAATAATCATTTATTAATAATTTTCGTAATAAGAAATTTTATAGTTTATAACAGTAAATTCAAATCAACCCTGTAAAATTTTTAATAGTTTAAAATCGAGACTTTTGAATCTTTAATGATTGTAATTAAATTTTGCTGAAACTATTTTGTAATGATAATAATAATTATTAGTAACGCAAAAAAATCGAAAATGAGAATTTTTATATATCTTTACGTTTCAAAGGTTTCTGAACATTTTGGCATACTTTAGAAGAAATGGATGTATGTGTGTGCGTGTTGTGTGTGTGGATACAAATTTTCACGTCGATTTCCGGAACACGGTTCAACCAATTACAATTATTCAAAGAACATTCGATTGCTGTTTATAAGGAGATGTGCTGATTAGTTTTTGGCATAGGCAGGTTTAGCCGTTTCGAAGGTACTGGGCAAAAAGTGCCACAAACGATAACTCAGTTTTGAGGAGAACGTAGTGTCCGAGTTTAATAATTCAAAAAACATTTGCATTGACAAGATGAAGGCAGGTCTAACGGTTTCGGAGATCTAGTGAAAAAAGTAAAAAAAATGCCAAATTGCGGTCAAAAATGATCATTAGACGTATGCACATAAAATTATCAGATATTTTATAGAGATTTTAACAGTAAGTATAAATTGTGTTTGCCTTCCTATAAGTTCCGTATCAATGTTTATCCGTTAGACGGCGACGCGGCGCTTACGCGCTTCGATATTTCGTCTCTATGCAGTTAAAGCAGTACGATTGCTTTGAAAAAAAGTTCAGAACTTCCTAAATATTTCAAAATAAAAAAAACATTTTCAAAAAGTCTTTTTTCCAAAAAAATATTTTTTTTCAAACATTTGTAGTTTTTCAAAAATGTTAATCTTTTTAAAAAAAAATAATTTTTGGTACGGAAAGTTCTAGCAATTTGACCTAAGGCGCGACGCCATAGTTTACTTGTATGTTTTTATAATAAGAATATCTCACAAATTTTAATTTTATCAAAAATAGTTTATAATTTCGTTTACTACGCCACTGCAAAACGCGTTCATACCCATAACTTAACCTGAAAATGTTATCGGATTCGAAAAACAAGTCAAGCTTGCTTCTTATGTATCTAGTATTATTTTTGTTTTTGAAATTTACCAATCTTTATTTCTTCATAAGTTAAAAAAATTACGATATTAACTTTATTTAATATTTTCGAAATTCATAAAATATAATAAACAACGAGAAATTTATAGTGTTGAAAAAGTAATTTATGTTGGTTTGTGATATTTAATTGGATATGAAATTATATTATATTAGATGCTAAAATAGAATTGTTTAGCTCTAGTTCAGCCAGAAATAGTGCGTACTGGCTTATATTATGTAAGTTATAATTAGATTTCTACTTTTATATGCTTTCATGTAGCAAATAATATATATCTACATACATATAAATTTATATATGTATATATTTAATCATTTTTCTCGTTTCTTCAATTGATTTATATTTAAAAAGAATTCATTGAGTAGAGTAGTAGGCAATGTGTTTGACTACAATTCATTGAGGATATTTTTATTTATTTATACAAAACTGTAAAATACCAAATTATTTTTATTTTTTTGATAAACTACTCACTGTGTGAGAAAATAGTCACAAACACTGCGCCAGCTTGTACAACTTTGGCCTAAGATTTTCGAATCTAAATCGTAAGTTGAGGGGTTAATGTAGGGCGCCGACTACAATTATTAAACTTAAAATATTTCAAAGCAATAATGGGAACTTGTTTAAGCAAACATACTTCTTTTTTTTGCTTCAGACCCTATTTTAAATCAGTATAGTTTAGCTGTTATGACCACTGTCACTATCGTAACCTGGCACAATCGTACCCAGTTCTTCTATATACATTTATTTAAATAATAAATCTAAATTATAAACTGCGGGATCACTAATTAAAAGACAGTATTTTTCATGTTCCAGCTATGCCTGTTGGTCCCTAAATTAACTGCGAAGGGTTTTCTATAACTTATACCGTGAATTCCCTAGATTCTTGGAATGATAAAATTAAATTAATTTTAGTAGTTATTCAGTAATATGAGAGTGAGAATATTTTGCTGCCTGGTATTAATTAAAGAAAAAACTACAAAATTGTTAGCTGAGCGGTTAACAAATGCAGACGTGCTTTTTCATCCTTTTCCATTTTGTTAACTATTTTTTTTTTGCTTAAAAGAATGAATATTATCTATATACGCTTCAGTTTATTATTTATATTTATTTTTAAACTTCTAAACTTTTGAAATAATATAAAACATTCAAAAATCATCGCCAATGTTTAAGAACTAATTCTGATTCATAATTGTAGTTGTTATAACAGAGCAAAATGTCTATCATTTTGTGTTAATTTCGAAACTTCAAGCCCAAAAAATATATGTGTAACAAATATTCATTTCTCACCTTAGGTTTAACATTTATCTGGTTTCTTTGAATATGAAAGAAAACAAAAAGATGTCTTACCTAAATTTCATTCAGAAACAAGCAGTCAACTAGGTTATTTTTTATATATTCAGCATCAATACAATATTGCAAAGCCTGAAGCAAATTTGAGATTGGTTAAATCAATCTTTTAATAATATTTGATATGAAATATTATGAAAAAAAAATCTTGTTTGGATTACAGAATAATTCACGTCTTGTCATTGATAGAAGGAAGTAAGCTAAATTAGTCATCATCCGAAAGCGTATCCAATCATAATAAAATATGGACTTTGTTCATCAGATCTCTAAACCAGATTAATAAATAAAAAATAATAATTAATATAAAACCCAAAATTGAAAATATAAATCACTGTATTACAATATTTTGTGAATGAATGAACGCATAAATATTAATGAAATTCTCCAACGCGTCGCTTTTCTTTATCATGAATAAAGAGGTCGTCATTTTCTTCAATGTTAAATCTTCATATTGTTTATTATTGTATATTAAGCGCTGATACTTTGACATCGGTGTTCTATTTAACGAGCATGCTCTAATTTGCATACAGGATGTGATATTTTTTATGCAATATACAAAGCACATAACTAATATACATAAATACAAATTATATATATATTATATATATATATATATATATACTAGATGACCCTACAGACGTTGTCCTGTACTCTCGTCTACAATCCAAAAACTCCAACAACTTTTAATATCCCAAACTGTACTTTATAATATTCTGTATTTTATGATATTGAATTAATTTGTCATATCCTGTTCATATGAACACTATTCAATATACGATCAACTAACTAAATATTCCATATCCAATGCCAAACAAATGCATTTTTTACACAATGTATGTGTGAATTCAATTTTTCGGGAGCATGGATCAATCGATTGGAATGATTCAAAGAACATTCGATAAAACTTTTAAATAATTTTTCGACTTCTAAATCATTTTTCGCAATGTCGCATTTGGGACGACCTGGTATCAAGTATTAGCATGTAAAAATTTGTTCTCAAGTAAAAGTAGCCCATCTTGATATTGCTGCCTTATGTTAAATATTTATCATCACTTTTCAAGAAATTCTAACATACAATCTAGAACAACCATTGAGTTTCTTTCTAAAACAAAAATATTTCCTGTTAATAAGTATCATTACAACATCTCATAAAATAGGTGTAACTGACATTTTGCTTTAAGGAGAGTTGCATGAACTTCTCGATACGAGTAAATATATTTTGACTTAATCAATTTTGCTTTGCTTCCATCAAAAACTAACTAATGCGATTTTTATAGATATCTTTCAATCTTTTTAATATCTGCAACTATATTTTTATAATGCACGAACATGTGCTTGTATTGTCTAAAAGCGCGGCATATTATTCCAAACATTAATGAATTTTTATAAAAAAAAAAACACTTTCTACGCCATAATATTATAATATTGTAGAATATTCTTTTACAGTCTAAACTTTCGACAATGAACTATATCTATATACAAAAATACAATAAAATAGCTAAAAAAAAATAATAATTTATTAATTAATTATAACTATAAGGCTTGACGACCAAAAATAAATTAGCGTTATTTCTAATATTTTTTTAAATATTTCTTCATTATAGTAAATCCTAAATATATTCTTGTTGATATATGAAATATTGTTATGAACTTTCTTGTTCTACTTTTTAAATCAGTGTTATCAATTATTTTGTATATTAATGAATTGATATTTACATCTTAATCAATATCGGACTTTGCTCGTCCATATATGACATAGTAAGGAAGCTTGTGGACGGTAAATTTTAGTGTATTCTTCAGATTTTGTGGAGATCTAAAGGACTGAATTATTTTTTTAAATTTTTTTTAGGAATTAATTTTATTCAATGTTATAGTTTATATAATTAATTAAGAATGAAATTATTTCTGTTGTCAATTGGATTGGACGAATTTAAAATTTGGAAGCAAAGAAATAAGTGAAAGGAGACGAAAATATTGTTAATTAAATTGTTACTGGAGTATTTGTTGGATATGAATTTAAAACTCGTAAAATGTAAAAATAGTGTCATTCTTAACGAATCGCTAAATGGAATAGTTTATGTATTAAAAATTTTGTTAGAATACTTCGTAACCAAGTTTAAACCCCGCGTATCGTGCAACCTGATATCAAATAGTAGTAGTATTCATTTCCACTTGAAAATGTTGATTAAAAGAGTGCTCAATATGGAATGAAAAAAAAAACAGGCTGGAGCAGTAATTAACTTGTGTCTGGTCTAGGAGGCGGTTGAAGCCATATTGAAAAAGTCGAATAGTTTTTGATAAAAATTAATGTTACCTACAGAAAAATGCATGGGAGAGTATGGAATATTGTGTTTGTGGCAAAAGCTTGGCAAGAAGAAAATTATATGTATTGCCTTTTTTCGAGCTTTAACATTTTAATGAACCCCGGTAGCAAACTGTATAAATCGAGTTTGAACTATGTTAAATTTGAATAATATTTAGATATTAGTAAGATGTCCATACGTCTCAATTTGGCCGGGACAGTCCCGGATTTCGACCTTGTGTCCCGGCTTTCTCTGAAAGCAAAATTTGACCCGGATTTGAATCATCTATCCCGGATTGTCCCGGATTTTTGAAAAGTATTGGTTTAAACTTAATTTTTGCAATTATGTACTTGATAAAATAATTAATCCGGGACAGATGATTCAAATCCGGGACAAATTTTTGCTATTCCTCGAATTTTGTAAACGAAATATTAAAAATTTTAATAATAATGCTAAAATCATTGAATATATCTATATTTCTTTTTCATCCAGCGCGTCGATTGCCAATGCATAGAGAATTATTATTTATTCATAAGTATGTCAACAGGCGGCATTTCCATTAAATATATTTATCTGCAGTCAAACATCATAATTATCATTTAAATATATAATAGTGTCGATAAAGACCTACATATGCAACAGCAAATGCATATTAATCAACTTGTATGTAGTAAACTATATTATATTGCTGCTCTTCAGTTTTTAGAACCAATATGACCAGAACATGAAAATTACGATAAATTTGTACAACTATTAATTATATTTTTAGTGTTACATACTCATAAATATTAAAAAATTTAAAGGTCAAATTTGAAGGTCTCCAATAAGAGCCTTACAAATTTTCTTGAGATATGATTTGTAAAATAGTTGTATATTAAATGTTGTTTATATAGGTAGTACGTGCATATGTATGCATATTGCACATATGCATATTGACATATAGATATTATGCATCTGCCAAAAAAATTAAATATCATAAAAAAGTATGATTATTTGGCGAAGAAAATGAGCCTCAAAGGAGATATTTAAAAAAAACTGGTTTTTGACGCCATTTTTCCAATATGGCGGCAACTTGCTGAAAAATTTGAGATGGCAAAGTTGAAATCCGTAAAGAGCGCCTCGAAATGTATAAGATTACCAATTTTCAGAATTTCCGGAGTACAGTAATAGCATTTTTTTACACCAAATGACTCGTATAAAACTTCTATTTATGGAAGTTAAATAATATAAAAACAGCAAAAAACTCCAGAATAAACTAGTTGTAGTAGTGAATTAAATTTATTCTTTACCATTGCTTTAGCAAATAAATTTCAATCAATTTAAATTAATAAGTAAATAAATATTAATATTAATTCAAGATTATTTCTTTACAGGTTTTGAAACTGGAAGGACACGAAGTAAACATTTCCCAATAAAAGAAAGTGCAAATGAAAAATAAGAAAAGCAATTTTACACTATCATATTCAAATAAATAGCAATAGAATTTATTTATTCATGTAATTCAAGGAAATTACATTTATAAATATATACAAAAATAACACAATATAGAACGACGAACTTAATCGAAAAATACGAAAAATAGCATTTATTTATATATCCCAATATTGAATTATTGATCAAATATTAATAGCAATAAATTAAATATAATATATTGTACCAAATAAATAAGCAAGGAAATTATATGGAAATTAAACCAAAATT
This sequence comes from Ctenocephalides felis, assembly GCF_003426905.1. Taxonomy (NCBI): domain Eukaryota; kingdom Metazoa; phylum Arthropoda; class Insecta; order Siphonaptera; family Pulicidae; genus Ctenocephalides; species Ctenocephalides felis. Next base: position 23,012,433 of record NW_020539724.1, on the reverse strand, counting down.
TTATTATAAAATCAGACGTGATACAATTACATAAGTCTAAAAATTTAAAAATAAGATTAATATAATATATAATGAAATTATTTGCCTAAAATCAAGTGCAGTTTTTCTTAGAATAAAATTGATATATTTTAGTGCTTGTGGTTCTGGAAAAAAATTACACTAAAACTCTAAATTGTATATAACTAAAAAGCAATTATTGAAAAAAATTATATAAGAATTAATTTATTAAAATTTGGGAATGTTGATTAAAGTTCTGAAGTGGAATATATAGTTATTAATTTATATCCTTGCCAAATTGTTAAAATATTGTTGAATTAATTGACAAATAGTCATTAAGTCAGGATATAAATATATTACTGACAAATATTTGAAAAGACAAAAATATCGAGACAATTCTTTCCAAAGAAACTATTAATTTTGTACGAAAAAATATAAATATAACAAAATAAGTCCTAAAAAAATCTAAAAAAAAAATTCTTGGATTAAAACGCTGGGTCTATTACCTCAATGATGGCCAAGAATTGCGATGGACGATCTTGCTGATCAAATCGACGATTTCATTTGTAGTTTTGAAGGAGCAGGAGATCTAACAATGGATACAATAGCCATGTTGATATTTTGCTGGTCCCTAGTTGCCTTGTTCCTAGTCTGGCTAGGAAAATTTGTCTATCACAGATTTGTGAAAAAGACGCCAATTGGTGCCACTGAGGATGCTAAGACTAAAGATGCAATTGCTAAGAAAACAGATGGTGACAAAGTTGGTGAAACACAATTAGAGAATGGAGGAGTTGGAGCGGTGGCAGTGCCATCTGTGGAAAGCAAAATTGAAGCCAAGGTTGTGCAGAAAAAGAAATCAGGTAATTGAATTATTTATATTAATTATTAGAATTATTATTATTATATGTAAATGTCTTAAAATCTAATATCTCAGGATGTCTTTACCTCAAATTTCATATAGTACGGACAAAGTGGTTCTTATAAAGGGTTGCTTTTTTCCTTAAAAATATTTTCTTTTAGTTCCAACTTAATTTAAAAACTGTTACTGGTACTCAATTAATCTAACTTGAATAAAAACTATTGAAGTTTTTTATAGCCTTATTAATAAACTTAAGGCAAATTGCTGGAACTTCCCGTATCGTAATTTCGACATAAACATTCGAGAAATGAAAATAATCAATAATTGTTTTGAATAATTTCAAATAGATTTTTTATTATAAATACATTCCGTAATTTTATAAGTGCTTTTAAAATTAGGCAACGAACTATTCTACAAACAACTTTTATAAGAAATTTGTTTATTTTTTTTTTATATTTGATTTTTTTTTTGATAATTTAGACTTTTTTTTAAAATCTTGAAATGTTTTTTAGAAGTTTGAAATTTTTTGGAATTTGTTTAAAAAATTGTTTTTCTTAATTTTTTGAGAATTTAAAAATTTTTGAAAATATTCGATTTTTATTCAAATTTTGAAATATTCTCAAATTTTTGTAAGAGATCGTTTTTTTTATTTTGATATTTTTTGAAAATTTTCAAAAATTTTTTTTTCTGAAAATGATGAAATTTCGAAAATTTGAATTTTTTGAAAATCTTTATTTTTTTTCATTTTCGATTTTTTGCGATTACTATAACTTACCCTACTGGAAGTTAATAAATATAATAAAAAATCAAAACACGATGCCATTTTGTCTGTACTTTCTCTAATAAAATTTTGAGTTTTACTCAAACAAAATAGTTCTTCATCTCAGCCAATGAAAATAAAGTTCCAAATCTCTAAACGATTTTAAGACATTATACTGTATTTTTCAATTTAAATAATTATTATCCTGATAAATATAAAAAATGTATTGTGTTATTATAATTATTGAAATGCTCTAAAGTTTTTTAATTAATTCGAATAGCGAGTGGTGTTTTAACACCAACTGTGTAGCAAATTTGCATTTGAACGATTTAGGTCTGTTTTTCCTATATTATGGTGGTTTTAGTATTCAGGTTAATTGCTTAACATTTACAAATACTACTTTCTATGTAATGGCTCTTGAATTTTTAAAATTAGTGCGCGCTTTGCCAAGAAAATACTACCCCACGAATGGAAAAATATTCTTGTTTCAAGATAAAATAGTAGTTTTTGGGCTTCCAATTTTCATAAACCATAGCAATATAAAATAATGGGTGGTACTGCACCAGGTCAGGCCCGTGAGCAGAGTTATGCTCCGATTCGATTCAGGAAAAAATAGTGTGATAGATTTCCTATTACCATTTCTAACGCAGTGCCCAAAAATGGGCTTATTTTCATTTGGAAACATATTTTTTGATTTATATTTTCAAGTGAAAATGGACATCGTTGCTGCCTGATGTCAGGATGCCGAAGTGCGGTCTCGAACAACGCAACCTCGCCACACAAAGCATCGCATGCTAGCCCTTTACATATTGCAATATGTCCATAATTTCATCAAACATAATTTTTGTAACCAAGATTTTTTTGGATCAATTCATAGAAGTATACAATTGTAATTGCGTATATAATTATGATGTCGATAAGTTTCAATATGATCTATTTCTTGAATGAAAATATGTAAAAAATTTAAAAGAAGCGTTCTTTAAAATTTATAAAAACATATAAGAAATCATTCATAATTTTATTCAATAAAATAATAATATAATTGATATATATTCATATTGTTCAGACTATTTATTTATATTCTCCTAATCAGAGTGGTTTTTTCTCATTTGCGTGTTATTTGTTGTTCAACGATAATCCAATCAATGTTTGCATAATATTTACAAGTAGTTCGAAAATATTTATATTATAAATATGCAGCTACTATCTAGTAATTTATGGCGATTAATATTTTACAAGTATCTTTAATAAAAAAAAATGTAATGCAATATAAAAAAGTAAATCAACATAATACCAACTGTTCTCTTTCAATGTTTCAAAGCTTTTCAATGAGTCTAGATTGAATTTTGGATGTTAATGTTAGAGATAAAGAATTTCTTTAAATAATTACAGATATCTAAAACAATATGAACGATTCTTATTCTCATTAGCAATGAGAGTTTTCTCTACAAGGACTTTTTTCTTATTTCTTATTAATAACAATCAGAACATCAATTACATTCTATGACTTATTATGATTTACATTAATTAAATATAATTATAAAAAGTAGTTACCTCAGTGGGTAATTACTATAATAGATACAATTTATTGGGTCAAGTTAATAGACCATATTTTTTGTCTTTTTAATTCTGTAAGAATCTTCTGAAATATTCTATATTTGTATATGGAGTAACGAGTAAATTGGGGTGATTTTCTAATTTGTGATGATGATTATCACAGGCCAACAAAGAAAATGGTGCAAACGATTTTAATGCTTTAAGTATTTTTGGGGCGCTGATTTCATAATGACATTGTTTTTTTTCTATGAACTTTAGTTTTCAAGATATGATATATATGATATATAAGGAATGAAAGTAAAAAATAGTAATACAATTCAGAATTTTATTTGAATGAGACATACCTACTCGTACATACAAAATTACAAGACCCATTCGGCCTTAGTTGGGACATTAGTTGACACTGTGAAAAGTTCTTTTCCGTGACGACCTAGAATGGATCTGGTTTCGGCATTTTTTTTCCAAGTTCCAAACTAGAACTGATACCAAAAAATGGTTTGCAGATTTGAAATCAGCGCAAAAAATACTATAAGGATCAGCTCTAACATTTGATGCGCCAAACAAAAAAAAAAAATTGTAGGCCTGTGTTAGTGGATCTTGTTTTTTATTTATAGGGTTTCAGATCATCATGTAGAGTTTTATTGCCACGTTTGATTTGCTGGAGCAGCCCCAAAAATCTATTCCTTATAACCAGATAGAAACTATTATCGTTTTATAAATCAAGATTTTGTTTTCAAGTGCTAATTTTGCATTATCTCTGATAAGCCCATAAAGTTCCCTAACTCTAATAATGGCTACTAAATCTTCCATATGTTTTCAAGAAAATATTTTATTTATAGCATATAGTCTTTCTGTTTAGATTATTTAATATACTATTGCATATAATAATGAATTCAATGATAATTGAACCAGATAGAGAATATTACAGAATATTTCACTAAATATAACTGTATGGGAATTGATTACGGTAAACTGTTATCAATGGACGTTGTTTAAATAGTGGCTTTTGAATCTGTAAATTTGAAGTTTACGTTTTCAAGAAAATTTTAAACTGCGAAATGCCATGCCAGAGTATGTCCTGATCTATCAATTGCGGCGAATGGAACATACTACCAATAAAAATATTTTTTTTCTGATTTCTTTTCAAGAAACTCAACAAAATATCATTATTTTTTATACATTTGATAATAACAGTTGAGTACAGCGCAACAATCTTTTCTCGCCACGGTGCAAAAAATGTTGGGAACCTCTGCCTTAAGATAACAAACTCTCCACCGCTTATAAAATGTAATCCAAAATACTCATTGAAACACAAATTTTAAATTGAGTTGTAAAAAAATATATTATGTAATCTTCCAAAATAAATTTTCAATTCTTCATTTGTGAAATTTTTGGATATTTTCATTGCCTTACTATATAATAAAATATTTTCTAATTATGATTACTACAATCGAATCTTATTATCTAGGTTACGTTCCACCCACTCCTCCGACCCGCAAGCGCCTCAGTAGAAAATCTCCGGGTCCGGAGTTGAGAAAATCGTCTTCCGCCAGCCACCTGACGCCCCCGCCTTCGTGCGCTGGTCCGCATGCGGCAAGTGTGCGCTGGGTTAACGAACTATTCCATTGGCTCTATGCCGACCAAGTCATTTCTGGTGAAGTGCTGCAGCAATGGCTAGCAGTTGTAAATGAGCAAGGAGTTAAAGGAGGATTGGAGGAGGTGAGTGATAAAAAAGATATATTTGATGTTATAAGTTTTTGAATTTGCTAAAACTTATAATTTTGATAAAATGTTAGTCAAGTCAAAATGTAGTTTTATGATGAGTAGCAGAATTCATTAAATATAACATTGGTTCGAATAATTATCTGGTGATTCTGATTTAAAACATCAGATACAAGCAATAGAATTCATTCTAATATTGTGATATGATATTTAATTAGTTTTAGATCTTTGTTGCACTTATGTTTGATTTTTATGAAAAGTATTCAAAATTCTATATTGAGTACTATCGATACTTTCGCCACGATATTTTTTTGACGTCGATATTTTGATTAGATACTTTTCAAAGTACTCAATATCGATCTTTTGTCTCGATACTTCTAACACTATATATAGGGCGTTCGAGAATTTTCAAAGTCAAGCCGAAACGGGGTAATAGTCTTAATCGTAATAATCTTGAAAAATTAGTAGAGAAAAATTTATCTCACCTTGTTTGTAAATTATAAGCTTTTAATATGCATCCTAGAGCTTTCGTAAAATTGTGACAATTTTTCGGTTATTGTTGTTAATTTTTTATCACCGCAGTCAAAAATAATGATACAATTTCCTCATTTTTAACTAACCACACCCCAACAAGGCGCCTAAAGAAGAAATGGCCTGAAGACTTAATTACTTAAAATAAATTATAGCCTTAGATAATTATCTACTACTACTAGGGGATAATCTCTCAATGAAGAAGATTCTTACTTGACATTATAATTCATAACAATGACTGATAGAAAACGGTTGTTTTTTCTGATTGTCAAGAATCAATAAAAAAATTCTCCATTTTTCAACAAAAATTTTTATTGTACTATGAATTTATTTTATTTTTTTAATCGGTCGACTTTGAAAGACCCTCCTTTAGAAAAAGGTTCTATAATCTGCCTTGGCAAGTTTTATAAAAAGTTCGCGAATTTATTCAGGCTTGCAAAATGGTAAAATACTTGATATTATTATTAAGAAAATTTTAGTGAAAAAATAAAAATATAAAAATGACACAGTAACGGCTAACGTATTTCGCTCACATTCAATTCAAATTTTCTCGCACATTGTAGATGGTGGGGCTACTATTAATCAGGTGGGCAAATTCTAAGGATTTGTGGACCCCTCTCTTCCTTTGCGATACGTGATGATATTTAAAATTGCCCCCCCCCCCCCGCCATCACCACACAATATTGTGTATTTTTAGTACCTAGAAAAAATCGTAAAATTTTTGAACGTTAAAAAATAAATATACGTGATATCTTACTCATCTTATACTTATTTATTTATGATCTTACTAACCTTCCCCCCCTCCCCTTCGTGATATTTCGTGTGTAATAAACATTTGATCTGATGATGGTGATTTTATACGTGTAATAATAAACATTTGATCTGATTGTGAGTAAAATGTATTTCCAGAAATAATGTCAAAATTAGGTTTTTATTTTTTTACTCAAAAAAATTTATAATGAAACTATCAAGTATTTTACTATTTTACAATCCCCTGATTAAATGCGCCAACTTTTGTTGAAACTTGCCAACAGTACATTTTTTTAAAGGGTTTCTCTAAGTCGACTCTAATTTATAGAGCAAAAAATCCCAACTAAAAAAAATATGGTGCCTATATACTTATTATCCAATAACATAAAATTGTAAAGTTGATTGATAAAGTGTATATGACTAACGTACTTGTATACAAAGTCGAAAAAAACAAATTAAAAAAAAGTCGGCCAATTTAAAAAAAATAAATTTTTACTTCAACTAAATGTCTTAATTTTTAAACACTTAAGACAATTGTGTCATTATTTTTGACTGCAGATTATGAATCCATGGTTATAATGAACAAAAGAAATAAAAACTAACAAAAATAATCGAAAAATTAGCACAATTTCACCGGAGTTCTAGATTGAACTTTAAAGCTCATAATTTTCAAACAACGTGGGGTAATTTTTTTTTAGGACAGTTATGGTCAATACCATCACCGTTTTTAGCTTGACATTAAGTTCCGGGACACCCTGTAATAAAAATTTACTATAGCAAATCAGCTAATTATTATTCTTTTAAACCACGATTTTCATAAGTGACAACAAATTGTGATAGTTGCACTTATGATAATATAAACGTAAAGTCGAACTAATGTTATATTTTATATTTGTACCATTTGGAGGTTAGATTTTAGAAGTTAATATTGGGAAAAACACTTGATCAAACACCAAAGACTTAGCTTTTGCACAGTTTGTGGCTTCCAACTATTGCCATTTCTCAACAGAAGAGACCAGTAAAATACATAGCTTTATTATCCAGAAAATGGACCCTTAAATTTTTCCATGGTATGCCCGCAGTTTTACAATATTATTATTTGAGGAAAATTAATAATTAACACTTACAAAAATCGTTGTTAGATTTGCGTGCATTGTAAATTTATATATCAAGAAAAGCGTTCTATACCTATTATGTTTTTCATTACTATCAACATTTATTATAAATTAGTCAAGCGCGTAATATTAAATATTTCTCCCTCGAGGAATGGCTTTGTATTTAGCTTGTAACTTATGAAGGGGTGTATTTGCGTGCTGAACTCACATAGGGGTGTCACTATTAACATTTTTCATTAAATCAATAATTTTAAGCGTAAAATATAGAGGGAAAGGTTACCCCTGAAACTTAATCAATAAGTATATTCCATTAATCTTTCACACTTGGAAACCGAAAGTCTCATTCAATATAGTTTAATAACAATTGTTACTTTACTGCTGATTTATTTACTACTGCGTATTAAAAATATAAATTAATTGTTGAATCAGTATGACGTATGAGTCAACATTAACATTTTTCTTTAAATTAATATAAGTTTTCAATGTGAAATAAGCGTAAGGGGAAAGGCTACCCCTAGAACTAAATTCGTGAATTAGACTTACTCCTTTAAAAAATTGCTAGGCGATTTAAAAAAAAAACTACTCTGAAAAACATATTAGATTTATAAGAATAATCACTCAACTGTTGATAAACATATAAATATAGTATCACTTATTCCATTAATATTTTAGTTTGTGCTATTTGAAATCGTCAGAAAGACAATCTATTTAGTTTGTGTAGTAACAATTGTTACTTCACTACTGCCGATTAAATAAATAAATTAAATATTCAATCTTCAGATATATTGTTTGGAAGAATGGTAGCTTGCAAGTAAATTTAGGGTGGTATTCTAGTCTAGAAGTTTTAAGAAATCGATTTTTATTTTATATTTCCAGGCTTTAACTATTCAAGAATATGTGTACAACAGGTTTTTCAAAATTTAAATTATTTTTGGAGATGAAGCATAATAATCCTCCACTGTTTCCTTCCTTTATGAAACTTTAAACGATTTTTTTCACGAAACTGTCTTTTTCGAAACGATACCCACCATTTCTCAACTTTTACTGTACCCTTTACTTGAAATTTTTACAAAGTTTCTTATAGACTTCTTATAGAATTCTGCTCATCCCCAAATTTCAAATTTTACTGTTTTTAAAAAAATCAAGAATATAAAAAAGTTGTAATTTCTTTTAGTCGCTATTTTGTGAAATAATGTTCTTTAATCATTCTTTTTATTGAATTATTTGGTGGGCTAATGATCACGTGCCAGTATTCAGATTCCCTACTTCATCATCTGCTAGAATAATAACTTTTTGATTGTTTTTAATTTTAAATTTGTTCTGTACTCTTAAAAACATTATGATTAATAACTTACTATTAGGGGAGCGTCCATTAATCACGCAAGGATTTTTGGAGCTCCCTTTCTCTTATTATTAGTGATACTTAAAGTTACTCCCCTTCCCCCACCAATCATCAGGTGTATTTTCAGTACCTGAACCTAAACTTTTGGAAATTTTTTGATATATTAATTTATATAAATTAATTGCTACAAATATTAGCAATTAGATATATTAGTTCTTTTTCTTCTTGTTCTAGTTGTAGCAAATGTCTTAGAAACTTATGTATGACACCGATCACATCATATTGTCATATTCTCTACTTTCTTGAATCGGACGTGCAATACAATAAGTGAAATTACTAAACTGTTACTTTTACGACTATATACCAGTCCTGAATGCGTTTCAAATTGCCTATTTTTTTTAATAAATAGGTACATTGACGATTGATTCAAAGTAATTTATAATCCCGTTGTGCACAAACTCTTCCAGCATAGTGAGAATGAGTTCTAATCCATTATCTAGCTTCAAATCCATCATCAATCAAAAGGAATGAAAAAATTATTTCGTATTAAATAGGTCGTGACAATACAGTTACTTTGTTTCGCATGTGCGCATTTGCAATAGAAAATAATTATTCACTTCGAAAAGAATTTGTTGATTACTTTTTTTATTTTTATTAGTATACATTTTTTGCAATATACTCACCATGCCTGAAGCTCTTGGTTTTCTCATAGATGGACGATTATATTCCTCATTGAAGACAGGTATCAATTGCTAACTTGAGTGAGAAATTAATTAAATTATCTAAATATTAAATGATCACTTTGGAAATTAAAATGAGCTTTCTGTCTAGCAGTTATAATTCAACTTGATATCAATATGCTATATCCAACTAGGTGTACTTATTAGTCTCAAATTACACTTCTTAAAACAATCCACCAAATCAAATAAATTTTCTTATTATCTCATATATGAGTCGTGTTAATATTAATTAAACATTCAGTGTGAATCGATATTCATTTTTAAATAACTTAAATCTTATTTATAACATATGCTCACATATGTGTTTCACTAATTTTAATTTTTGATATTCAAAAGAATATAACTTCAACCCTGTTCCATTTTTATTCAAATTTACAGCAATACAGCAAAATCAATGTCAGTTATTTTGAGAACTTCTTGGGAAATTCTAAAATTCCTTTATACTAGAAAATTCTTTTAAAATAATTTGAATATAATATTAATACCTGAACTATTTTCACTGCTGACATAAATGATCTCTCCTAATTTTGTATGTCGACTAATTAAATAACTTCATTCAAATAAACATTGAAGTTTTAGAACAAATAATTTCATAAGTAAATATTTTTATAATAAATAATATACAATATATATATATATATATATATATAATACAAGTAAATAAGACACATTTTGATATTTATCATATTTTATTTCCTGAAAATTATCTACAAAAAATTGTAGTGTATGTGAATGTCGAAATGCAAATTGTCTTCAAAATTATTTAAAAAAATTTTAAACTCAAATACAAATTTAATGTAATTTTTAAAAATATATAATAAAACCAAAGTAATTGCTAAAGGTATTAAATAAATTTACTGTACCATTTTACTGACTAACTGCAAATGAAAAATAATATTACGTGGCATTCAAAATATAGCGTTTAGTAGTTTAATAAATGTTACAGAAATAATATTACAATTGCTTTGGTAGCAAATTTATAATACTGACTACACCTTTACCTCAGCTTCAGTCTCCATTTGTTCCTCGAACATCGATCAACCTAGGAATGCTTGATCCTATTATCGACAAATGCAAACACAAAGACCAAACAGTTTATTTACAACTCTAAAATGCTCATGTGAATGTATTCAAACATAACATTACATTGATGAAAAATTAGACAACAAATGATTCTATGAAGCATTAATTACTGTAATTTTCAACACATATCCACTAACTTCCGTCCCAAAGTTGATGTGTATTTCTATATGTATATTAGTCAATGATATATACAATTCAAAACCAAAATATCAAACTGTTATTTAAAGTGCAGAAAGAAAACATGATCACATATTATAATATAATAAAAATCCCATTATTATAAAGGAGTAATTTTATGTTTATTACTTATTTTAACTACATACAAGATACAATGCAAGAATGTAGTTAGGTTATTTAAACGATACAAATGAAATTAAAGACATTTAAACAAAAACTATATAATACTTTTCGTACAATACTTAACATACATGTACTTCATATGTCATGTATATTTATATAAATACATACACAATATATATATATTATATATATATATATATATATATATTTAAGCATATAGAATTTGTAATATACACATAGCTACCATATTTCTTAAAAAAAAAGTATATATACATATCAAATATACAAATTATATGTACGTATGTATGTATGTATATATATAAGTATACAAAAAGGCATTCACAATTTAAACGAAAACTAAAATCTACAAATTATAAATTAGGTTTTTAAAACAAAACATCAAAAGCAACTGATTTGTGCATTTGAATTTATACTGCACATGTAAATCAGCTGTTTCTTTTGCTAATCTATTTAAAATCAGTCATTAATCATTCTGTTTCATTGATCTCGAGATTCTAAAATCGTTTTTTTTTATTTCATAGAAAAATATGATAATTTATAAAATGGAATTTTCAAAATCACAATGAGTTCGCGCCTACTTCCAAATATACTCGAATTGTATGAAAACTAGCGCTGCCATCTGTGGCGACCGTGTTGAAGTCGGCCGACAAACGAATCAAAATACATGTCGGCCAACGTGAACCAACGAAACAAGCAAGTTCGACGCTAAATCACTTAACCACTAATGAGATTCGACCTTATTAATAATAATACTGCTCTACAAATACAGAAGCATTTATAATAATTACCAATAAGTACACTATGCGTATATAAATATATCTCTATCTATCTATCACCTATGCTAGAATATAATGCGCTTATTGCTTTTTTGAAAACTTACTTTAAAAATAACTCCAAACTTGTAATCATACACACATTAATTATACGAGTATTGTTAAAGATATGTATGGTTATATAAGTATAAAGGAAGATAAGTAGATAAGTAAAGGTTACAACTAAAATGATACATACAACTAATTAAATGCGTACAAATTACATTATATATGGCAACAATCGAAATGACGTGAAAGGTTTAAATATGTACATGTCCAATGTTATTATATACATTTTCGGTTATTAGTAAAAAATATACTCATGTTTACGTGTTTGTGATAATAATAAGCATACTATGGAATGAGTAATGCATTCAGTTAAAAACTCATTGGCGATTTTCGTCATTTATCTCAGTACATCATTTATATAAATAATATTAATAATTACGACAAAAGTCGCCGATGAGTTTCTACCGTTATTGTACCTGAAGTAAGTTTAAGGCGCGGGGACGTACATTGGCAACCCTTGCATAGCTCCCCAGTCTACTCCTTGGAAACTGGACATATTCACTCCCGCCAAATTGAAACCGTGATAAGGATCCTGTGTCGGGGGTGCACTGGCACCAACATTAGGGCTGGCGGGTAAAGCGTATGGGGCATATCGGAGACTTGATAAAGATGGGGGCATAGCACCGTATGGGGCTCCGACCAAGGCTTGCATGTGCGTAGCTCCCATCAGAGCCATAGGACTGATTCCCGGTGGGGCCCACATCAATGGTGCTGCAGCATGTGCTAGCTTGATATCTTGTACTTGTTTCGTTATTGGCTGAGGCACGGGAGATAAATTTTCTTTTTTCATAGCCTTTTTGCACTCGACTTTTTTATTCTTGATCGTGTGGAAGTGATTTCACACACGCGGTCTACAACATCGTCGTTGTCGAAGGTCACGAAACCGAAACCTCTGTGCCTTTTGGTCTGATGGTCCATCAAGAGCACAGTTTCTGTAACTCTGCCGAATTGCATGAAGTAGCCTTCGACTTCTTCCTTGCTAGTTTCCTGGCTGACGCCGCCGATGAAAATTTTATTACTCCTCTCGGACAATCCGGTTGGTGAGGCCCGTTTCGGGGCTTGAGTTTTAATTTTTGCGAACTTGGGGTCGACTTTCTTGCCGTCAATGGCATGTACGGGGACCTTGAAGATGTTGCTCACCGTGACGGGGTCGGCGAACGTGACAAAGCCGAAGCCTCGGCTACGCTGCGTGTTGGTGTCCTTGACTATGACTGCCTCGGTCACAGTACC
>NW_020539724.1:22983235-22998545 GCF_003426905.1 Ctenocephalides felis | reverse complement strand
TGCTAGACCTGCCTTTCCGTAAATTTTAATCTGCTATTCATTTCGTTCTATACCAATAAACGCCCCCCAATCAATACAAATCAAATGTTTTTTTTTGAATCATTCAAATCGGTTAATGCGTGTTCACAAAATCGTGGACCAAATATTGCATCCGCTTAATACAAACTATCTCTCTCTCTCTTCTCTCTCGCACACACACACAGTAACATACATCCATTTTTTTAGGTATACCAAATTGTTCAGAGAGTCTTTGAAACGTATAGATATAAAAAAATTCTCTTTTCGATTTTTTTGCGATTACTACAGGAAAATTTAATATGAAAATTTGAAAAAGGTGTTTTCATGTTTTTGTGTACATACCTATATAAACATCTATATGTATAGTCTCAATAATTGAATTTTGACCAATGCAATATGAATGTTCTTTATCAATAAGTTATTGAGCAAAAGATTAAATTTACACGCTTGTTTTTTATGGTAAATTCATGCTGTTTACAAGTTTTTTTCATTACATTTTTTAAAGGAAATTGGAGAATAATAAAGTATTTTTGCACTAATGACTAAAATGTAAATCTAAAATATAATGCATATTTTATGCATGAATGCCTTTTTTGTTTTCTAGCGAGCCCACACCCCTCTATTATTTTACCTGTTTTAACAGTTTATTATCAAAATTATTATCATTAATTAATATTTGGCTTTTGCAACATTTCCCTTATTTATTTGGGCTTTTATGCAATTTATTCTATTGAGCAAATCATAGAGTGCAAAAAAAGTTTTGCCATATATTATTGAACATAACCATAACATATCTCTGATACTTCATGTTGGATTATTTTAATTTTTTTTTATTATTTAAGATATCCTAAATTGCATCTTAAACTTCTCCTAATTGATATTGTAAGGGCCGAAATGTATATATTCATCTTTACTTTCCCATTTGTTGTTTTAATGTGTAAATTTTTAACGTATTTTAAAAATATTGTGCAAAGATTAGTAAAAGATGCAAAAATTATATATTTCTTGAATTATATTGAAAAAAAAAAAACTATATTAAAATTTCATATCCGAATCTGTGTTGGCGCCCCCTAAGGCGTGCACTCGCATTTTTCGCATGCATCGTATCAAGGTAGGACCGGCCCTGATTATTACTTAATTTCATATTTTAAATTAATTTCTAAAATCCTGTTCATATGTGTATCATTCAATCTGTCATACATATACTGTATCTTACATTTTTAATTTCTGGCACATCTCAGCTTTAATACTTTTTGGCAATAATAATGTAGACTTTCATTTTTCGTATTAATAATCATGAATTTATTATACATATTCTAATATTGCCTAGACTCATAGGTAAATTGAAATTTTTGGCAGATGACAGTTTTCATTTGTTTTCAATGCCAAACAATGCCTCAAAAAAATTTTCTTTGCAATTTTTTCCATTTATTTATATAATATTACTGTATTTTTATAATCACATACATCTTAAAAAAATCCCTTAACGAACTTCAGAAAGATTGATCAAAATCCGAATAATCGTTACAAATATATACATCATTACAAAAGTATTTATATATAAGATAAATTTTTGTTTTTTCCATTGTCACAGCGCATAGTACCATTAAAATTAAATTACATATAAAGAAAAAGTTAATGATATGATGACAATTCGACTTTCATCTAATTATTTTACGATATGACAAAAATAAATGCTATTATTAAATAGTAATGTCAGCATCTTATTCTATTCAATTGCGTGACTATTACAATTCTGTAATGAAATGACTACTTCTTTTTTAATATTGCTAAATCACTTGATGATCATTGAACAACTCAGAAAAAACTAGTTATTTATGAGAAAACCATAATGTGGAATTTTTAGACAATTAGATACATATGGCATAGTATGGGTTATTGATGTATCAAAAGAATCAAGGTACACTTTGAATTTATATGTTAAATATGTCTTTTTTAACAATGAGTAAGAATACATAGAATTTTTATATTTTCTTTCAAATTATATACATTTAATATCAGAGTTTTGCAAGTTTAATTGGAAAGACTATTATAAGAAGTATATCAGCGTATATATAAAAGGACTAAAATTCAGCAGTTATTTATTAGAATTAG
The DNA here is from genome assembly GCF_003426905.1 of Ctenocephalides felis. Lineage (NCBI taxonomy): Eukaryota > Metazoa > Arthropoda > Insecta > Siphonaptera > Pulicidae > Ctenocephalides > Ctenocephalides felis. Next base: position 22,996,412 of record NW_020539724.1, on the reverse strand, counting down.
AGGATTTGTTTGCTGAGTTTTATGTGATAGTCTGTCGAGTCTTACCGTAATTAATATAAAAAATTGGTTAGCAACGATTTCTTAACTAGTGTTGTATGGCATCGTGCTTTAAGGCAAATTGCTGGAACATCAGTAGAGAAAAAGACCCATAATGAGTCTTTTTACTCTACTGATGTAGATACGCCAGGTACACGTCTGCCGCGATGAAAATAAGCTTCTCATACTATAAACAATAAAATATGTAAGCGGCAGACATCGTCAATTACATTCAAAAAAAATTTTTTGCATTTTCAAAACCGTCTGCCACTATGTTAACCGCGCGATAATCGTCTGCCATCGGTATTTTTCGACAGTAATATTATTTTCGAAGCGGCAGTCGTCGCAAAATGGTTTTGAAATTAGCGAAAAAAGGTACCTTTATCGGCTGCGCAGTAGCTATATCCGCCACTTTGGGCTTAGTCAGTCCCCATCTCATGTAGGATAGGTGTAGAGGACTTAATGCACAAAAACTAAGGTGTCGTAAAATACATACTGTCATCCGCCCACGGGCTCTTGGTCTATAGATTTTACAAATTAATTCACCTAAGATTTGAACATAAACAATAACGTTTTTTAAATTATTAGTAAGAAAATGTACTTCAGAAATTATAATTGGCAAAAAGCAACTAATATATCGTACGAGATTATGAAAATTATAGACTAAATTTTTGAAGCAATTATGTTGTGTGGTAAAATCAAGTGTGATATTGTAGTTTTACTGCAGATAAATTTTTTTTTTCTGAATTTCTTATACTGTTTATGCTAAGACCATATATGAATCATAAAGGCAGGACATCAAATAGGATATTAAAAAGTATAGGTTAGGATATTAAAAATTTGGAACTTTTGAATTGTAGGGCGTGGGTACGGGACAATGTCTGTCGGGTCATCTAGTATATGTATATATTTCAATATATTCACGAATATTTGTCTAAACATTTGCCCAATTTAGTCTGAGTAAACAAGTATGACTAATATTTACACAACACTCTGTTTACCTTCTTCCAAGCGATAATTTCTTTAAAAAATATTTATCGTTTTAGTAAACATTAAATTCTGATTAGAACTTGCCATAAAACTCTCCGCATTGCGTTCTAAATTTATTATACTTTGCCAATATTGATGCATTTGTCATTTTTTCGTAACTGCCAAATAAAATTATCGCATATATAATTGTGTAAATTTTTATATGATGTCATTGTATATATTTGAATATGTTTCGGTCATTTACTATTAATAACGTTGGCGGTTATTTAAGGAAATTTGTTTAACTTTTATTATCGGATTAATCGTATAGGCAAGGTTAATCGTGCACGTTTCGTGCCCATGTTATTAAATTACGCAATCTTGTGAATATTATTTATAATTTCAATGGAATGATAAATTCTTATCCAATGTTAAGGAATAAATTTAAGGAATTGTTTTTGTATGTACGCGACTTTAATTAATTTTGCTTGATAATTTGCTATCAATTTGCACTTTTACTATTGTTCTCTTATCATTCATAACATAATTCTTTTATTATTTGAAAAGTAATCGGAACTTCTTCTGGTTTTTGTTTCTGATTAATTCAGAATAATTTCTGTGAGATGTTATAATATGATGAATATTTTCCTGAATCAAATCGCTTTTTAGAAGCAACCCGATGTTTGGTATATCTATAATTCATATATTTTTCATTAGAAGTTATCTAATAGTTATGATTTTAATTTGATGTGGCAATATTAGGAAAAGGCTGTTTTTCCTTGGAAGCTTATTTTCTTTCATATTCTAGTAAACAACGATATCATTACATCATTACAGCTTGATATCAAGTTGTTTGAAGTGGGCATCGAATCTGGGTTTGCAAAGCCAAAGCCTTTACCATATATCCCCGAAAAAGTCCAAAATGGTTACTTAAACGCCTTTTTAATGTTTTCACAATTTTGTCACAAATTATTATGAATAAATATAAATACTATTAGCATAAATGAACTCTTTACTACTCATTCTAGAGTAGGTAGGTAGAAACCTACGGTGAAATTTTAAAGTGGTAAAATTTCTACTTCTCTTAACACTAATATCAAAATTTGAATTTTTATTTAATAAACTTTATATAATAATTCTTAACACTTTCGGGACGGCACCAATTTCAAAACAATCTACTTTACCGGCTGTAAACTTGATTTCATTGTATATGTTTTGCAATTTGTTTGATAAAAATTTGTGGTCATTGAAGGACATACATTTTTAATATTAATTTATTTTTGATCATTTTATAAAGAATCGTGACGCTCAAAACAATTTCCAAAATGCATAGCTGGTTGATTTTGTCATGTTTTACAATAAAATGTTGTTCGCCGCCTTCCTCCTGGGGCTTTTCTGTCAGAACAGACTATACAATCCCTTTTTCTTTTAGAATTTAGAATGTGCCACTGATTGGTCAGTATATTTTGTCATTTTTTTGCTGCCATAATGGTTTATTTTTTCTATTATATTGTCTAATAATTCATTCATAAAATATAAAGTGAAATAATCTATTGGATGTCTTATATGCTTGGTATTTGTAGTCGGGGTGTTTGTTGATGTATGTCAAACTCGATTCTTGAAGGAGAATCGGCACATTCGCTAATGTCTTTCTGCTCTTCATTTATTTTGTCGAACTTCTTTTTGTTGGTTGGAAAATATCATCATCACATTCATCACTATCATCGGTTCGAATAGTAATTTCGTAAGATTAGTCTGTATGAATGTCTATTTGAAACTCATTTTCACTACTGCTTAATTCACAAAATTTACTAGTTGTTTTGCCATATTTAAAAGCGCTCGGTCGTTTTAAATATTAAGAAAAGACCATATAGCAAAGAAAAAGGCTAAAAATACTACTTAAATAATTTAAAATTATTTTCAAAATACAATACTGTTTATCACTGCTATATGTAATTTATTCAACTTTTCGATGCAAACTGAGTCATTGTTTAAAATAGCCTGTGCCTCACAGAGTATGTTTGTCCACTGAGGTGGACAGCCGTCCCCAAAGTGTTAATTCTATTGGCATAGTATAACGAAACCAATTTTAATATAACAATTAAAATTTGATAATGTTTTTCGGAAAGCAAACTCTCATTATCTGATGAAAGATTTAATTGTGAGAATATTTTTTGTATTTATCTTTAGTCCTAATCTATGTGGTCGTTATATGCTTTGAGAGCTACAATTAAATCTTGAATGTGAAAAAGTCTAATTGATTTTTTGCAGTAGTTTTTGATTCACGTTCAATGAGGAAAGCAATTAGCTACGTTTTGGTTATTCTTAAAAACAGCAATTAAATACAGAGAAGTTTTCTTGATACAGAAAAAAAATTCGAATAGATTTTAATGCTGTTTGTCTACTATTTTATGGGAAAATCAATGAATGTGCAATCTTGTTGCTAAATAACTAATTTTCATAATTAGTTATAACAATAATTGCTATAAGTTGCTGCAATTTGCATAACGAAGCCGGTTAATCAATTAAGCTAAATCAATTTCTATATTTTTGGCTTCCAAATTACATTTATCCACGTACAATGTAAAAAAAAAGATTTCTACTAATGCCTTCAAATTTATATATCATATATAAGGTCTACTGGATAGTCTGTGGAACTAATCACAATACTTTTTTGCGCCAATTAACTTCAATAATTAATATATTTTCCAATATTATTAATGATCTCTTAACAGCTTTAGTGCAAATTGTTTATCCCGTCTTGGAAAAAATGTTTCATCTTTTGGTGTGAAAATTTGAACCAATTCGTTTTTCATCCCTAGTTATCATCTGGTTCAAAAAGGGCTCGATTTTGTTCCGAGCAAGTAAAAATGTGATTATGATAGCTCGATTATCCAAGTTTTCCTGACTCTTATGTAGCATGCATTTTGAATACTTTCACACCAATCCTATTTTCCAAAAAATGGTCAGAAATGGTTTGTTGAGCAGAATAAAGCTTTACTGCTAAAAAAAATCTTGTTTCAACATTACCTTAACGTCATCGTCGATCAAAGATGCTCTTCCGTAATTTAATTTTTTTGCATTATCTTTTCCCTATCCTATAAAAAACTGTACCTTTCTTGAAAAATTTTACGATACGGGAAGTACCAGAATTTGCCTTAAGGCACTATGCCTTGCATCACTAGTTTGACTTGTTCATACGATAGCTATAGTATAGAATATATTAATAATATATTATTGTATTATTCTGATTATTGGAAGGACTATAACCATGGGTATGGTCAGAGCCTAATTCATTTAGAACCTCCACTTTACCACTTTCTTCAATTAATGCTTTATGACTATTTTTAACTTCCCGTAGGGCAAGTTATAGTAATCGCAAAAAATCGAAAATGAAAATTTTTTATATATCTTTACGTTTCAAAACCTTCTGAACGTTTTGTCATAACTTAGAAAAAATTGATTGATGTGTGTGTGTGTGCGTGTATGAGTTTGGATACAAATTTTCGTCGCCGATTTCGGGAACACGAATGAAGCGATTTGAATAATTCAAAAAACATTCGATTCGTATTGATAAGGAGACGTGCTGATTAGTTTTTGGCAAAGGCAGGTCTAGCCGTTCCGAAGATATGGGGCAAAAAGTGCCAAAAACGGTAACTCAGTTTTTAAGAGAACGGAGCGTCCTATTTGAATAATTCAAAAAACATTTTACTTGTATTCACAAGATGAACTGATCGTCTCTATGCAGTTAAAACAGTACGATTGCTTTGAAAAAAAGTTCAGAATTTTCAAAATATTTCAAAATAAATTTTTCTTCAAAAAGTCTTTTTTTTTTCAAAAAAAAGTAAGTTTTTGTTAAAAATTTATAGTTTCTCAAAAATCCAATTTTTTCAGAGTAAATTTTTTTCAAAAATGTTAATCTTTTTAAAAAAAATAATTTTTGGTACGGGAAGTTCCAGCAATTTGCTTTAAGGCTCGATGCCATGCTCCCCACTAGTTTTTATATTTCTAAATCATTAATTAATAACTTATAAAATAATATATAATAGTAAAAATATTGTTGTCCTTATTTCACAGCCTTCCAAAATTTGCATAAAATTTATGCTCTTAGACCAAACCACAAAATTTTCGGTTCCATTTTTCTCTATCTAAATCCATTACCACTTTGTGGTAACTGGTGATGTTAAAAATAGATGATCAGTTAAACAAGACCAACAAAAAACGTGACATTTGCAACATTTCGAATTGCTCGAAAGTTTTCTTGTTAAAAAATCCTTGGAATTCCAAAAGTGAATTTGTATCGAGATATCAGTACCTAAAATAGTCGAACATGAATTCAAGGCCGCCGAACACACCTGTTATGGCACAATGCGATGTGTTATTCCACTTTAGATTACCTGGAGGTAAATGTTTATTTTAGTGGTCTAATACGCAGTGAATTCATAAGTACCTACTGAATGAAATCATTATTATATTCATATTTATCGATAATATTAATTCATGCATTTGTGTATATGTAAACTCATATATGTATATACTCATATGCGGTTATAGATAAATAAGAAAATTTGAGTTTATGGTATTTGGTACCATTAATATTTAATTCGTTAGCTCATGAGTAGTAAAATATATGAAAAGTTGCTTAGAAATTGAATTCTTAATTTGAAATTGCATAGAGATAGTAAAATTTTGAAATATTTAGTTTGAAATTAAATAGAATTAAAGTTGTTGAAGTGAGTTTGAATAAAAAATTTGAAGCAAAAGAATTAAAAAGCAAGATTAGAATTCGAAAAAATCAGATTTAGAAGAAAAGAAAAAAATAAAATAAGAATGAAGAAATCAGTTATGAAGAGACTAAAATGAGATAGAATAAGATATAAATAACAAATAGTATAGAATGTATATGCAAGATAATGCAAAATATAGGAAGATTATATACATAGAATTACATAGAAATAGTATAGAATATAAAAAGTGTAGTTGGTGGCTAAATGCTCCTAAGTAAACGAGGCAAAGAAAAAATTTAATTCTTGTAATGTGCAAATTATTCGCTACTGATAGTAGTACAATTAATTGTTTCTGAAATAATGGAACTCGTGAATAATTAATGTTGCTTTTCATTAGATTGGTTTCTAAACACACACACATATATACTAGCCGACCCGACAGACTTCGTCCTGTCAAAAAAAAAAAATGTAATGTGGCGGTGTTTTGTTCCTACTTTTTTTCTATTCTTTGCAAAAAATATCCTGAACAGAACCGTCACCCTGGTAATAATTCGGTGTGAATTAAAAATAATTAAATAAAACACTATAAGCATTTAAAAGTAAGTAATTTTAATCATGTAAATCATAATTCAAAAATCAGTTCAATTTTCATTGTAGTGCTTTGTGATAAATGATGTTTTTTGTTTGATTACCTGGCGCATAGACAAACAAATCTGTTGGTTTTCCAATATGGGAACAGACAACATACAATTTTCCATGTGAGAAACATGGGTTTTTCAATTTAATACCACAAACATTTAATGATACCATAAACGCACTGGAAACTGTAGTCGTTTAATCTCAAATGGCACATCAGTCGGAATCATTGGGATGCACGGTGCGAGAACATTTTCTGCTTTATACTATCCTTTCAATATAGTTGCTTCCATCACGTTGTTTGGTATTAGATTATCAAAAACTACACAAAATGTCATGACATAGATCATTGTTTTTTTCTACAAATTTCGTTGCATACTTGATTAAAAAAGAAAAGGGCTGTTTTTAGGGCTTTTCCGGCAATTATTCGATTTTCTCTCGCCGTAAGAACCATCCTTGGACTTCATCGAACATTTTAAAAAAAGAATTGGCCAAATTGGTTCAGGCTTTGTTGAGTTATGCGCTTACCAACACATTTTGCGATCCATTTTTATATATAAGATTAGGGTGGACCTTAATATGGACATTTTGATAAAAAACAATTCTCTGAAAGTTTTAGCTGTTAATATTGCCGAAAACACTAATTCAAAACTAATGATACTATTATCCCAAGTTTTTTTTAGAAATATGACTATTTGTTAAACTATGAATTCAAAATGGTCAAATATTGCTCGACTTTGAAAGGCCCTTCTTTAAAAAGTACTATCAAAAATTCGTGCATTTAGTCAGAATAGCAAAATGGTAAAATTCTTGATTTTGTGATAAACAAAATCAAACAAAAAATAAGACACTTGGAAGTTTGTTTTTAATTACTTTGAACAGCGATAAGAACATTTAAAATCTACAATTAATAATATCATTTTAATAACTTATGTTTGTTTTTGTTTTAAAAATTCAACAGTGATTGTGGGTTATTTTAATTTAGTGATTGATCTATTGCAAAGCTATGCATTCGTCTGCAAGCATAACATATTATATAAAAAGTATTTATTATTTATTTACCTTGTAAATTATGCAGTAAAAATTTCATGATTTTTTTTATGATTTAATTTATCATTAAGTCTGAAGTAATGGGATAAAAACATATTACAGAATATTTTTGAATAAATAACAATTTGAATAAAACTATAAATAAATTTGTTTTTGTAATTTGACAAATAGATAAATTTCATTAGGATATTCCAGAAATTTCTGCATCGGAAAGTTGATTTATTCCAACTACGTATTTCCGTTTTTCATATAAATACTTATAAACAATTTTGTCTAATACTTCTTATCCAAATTTTAAATTTGATTCTTAGCTTCAACTTTCTCTTTTGACAATCCAAATTCTTTTGAAGCTTTTTTTGTTTGAAGAAATAATTGCAGAAAAAGAAATCCTGATATTAAAAATCTCATAGTAAGCAGTACATATAACTAATTTAATTATAGTAGTACATAAATCATTTATATAACATTTTTCATAAAATAATAGCATCGATTTAAGAACCTGTTTTTTTACGTTCATCGACGTTAGCATTTATTGCATTTATTAAAGTTCTAGCTAAATGTTCAAGCAAACAGACTAAGAACAAAGGTTTGCCTCATACGACTTGTTAGATATTTTATGTGCTAATACATTCGAGAATAGAATGAAGCATTACTTGAAACAAGTTTTTGCTTTATGCTAAATATGTACAAATGATTACTATATTTATTTTCCAGAAAAATCTGCGTCAGAAAGCTTCAATTAAATTCTCCGTTATAAAATAACATAGTATTAAATTATATATTGCTGTGAAACAATTGTCAATCGTCAGTTTTAGTCAGCCAATTATATACCTATTGATTTGTCCCTTAAGTATAAAGAAACTATTGAGTATTAACCCTTAAAGTACCATGGGCGCCGTATAGGCGACAGAGCACTTTTACTAAGTGAGTCTAATGATGAAATACTGCGCCAAAAACTATTTTATGACGATATTTATGCAAAAACTACTTCTGCCATACTTACGAATAATGCTTTAAATCATTTATATTTTTATCATGCGTATCTGTTTGTCATATAGAGTAGGGCGGGGTGCAAAGGCCCAATTTGACTTTCAGCAATCATCTTTTGAAAATCAAACCAATTATATCATATCATAACAAACTGTAGGGAGCGCATGGCATCGTGGCTTAATGCAAATTACTTGAACTTCCCGTACCAAAAATTATTTTTTTTAAAAAAGATTAACATTTTTGAAAAAAAATACTCTGAAAAAATTAGATGTTCGAGAAACTATAAATTTTTGACAAAAATTTACTTTTTTTTGAAAAAAGACTTTTTTAAGAAAATTTATTTGAAATATTTTCGAATTCTGAACTTTTTCAAAGCAATCGTACTGTTTTAAACTGCATAGAGACAAAATATCGAAGCGAGAAACGCCGCGTCGGCCGTCTAACGGATAAACCTTGGTACGGAACCCATAGAATGTAACAAAATTTATACTTATTGTTAAATCTCTATAAATATGTGATAATTTTATGTGCATATGTCTAATGATCATTTTTTGACCGCCAAATGGCACTTTTTTTACTTTTTTTACTCGATCTCCGAACTGCTAACATGCCTCCATGAAAATTGGATTAGTTCTTTATCTTGTTAATACAAGTAAAATGTTTTTGAATTATTCAAATCGGACGCTCCGTTCTCATAAAAACTGAGTTACCGTTTTTTGGGCACTTTTTGCCGTATATCTTCGAAAAGGCTAGACCTTCATTTGCCAAAAACAAATCAACACGTCTTCTTATCAATACGAATCTAGTTTTTTGAATTATTCAAATCGCTTAATCCGTGTTCCCGAAATTGTCGACGAAATTTGTATCCGCACACACACACATACACCCACACACACACAAAATGTAAGTCCAAAATGTTCAGAAGGTTTTGAAACGTAATACATATAAAATTTTCATTTTCGATTTTTTTTGTGATTACTATAACTTGCCCTACAGGAAGTTAATAATACGTTGTAATATTACAAAGCTATGCAAAATGCAAAGTTTGCAGATTTTGAGAATGGCGCATCCGATTAGATTGATTCAGAAATAGAAGTAATACTGGCTACTTCTACTATTGTCAATTTATTTGTCATATGTAATCTAATTATATTATCTTTAAATTTACTAGATGTCAACTGAAGATAGTTGTAAATTACATGGTGAAATAAAGATAAACATAGATAAAAGTCGTCGCCCAAATGTACACTTATATCTATAAATTTACAGTATTTATAATAATTATTTGAAAATATTTAAACGATTGTTATTACTCATTGATGAATTGTTTCGATAACCTATGTTCTGAGTTTTGAAATAAAACTGATGTTATATATGGCAGGTAAGGTGTCCTGCTGCTAGAAAAAATCTATAGGTCTATATAGAGTTTACACTTGTAAGTCCTTGGCCCATTTCATATTGAGGCTTCTTGGTTTGGTTTATTTTGTTTATTATTATATTTTTGGACCTTCATCATTTAATTTTCTGTTTTAAATCCCAGGCTTCTGTGAATAGTCTCATTAGTTATATACCAAGACGCATCTACCATCGCTCTTATATTTTGTTTTTAGGGGGTTCATTAAGCAGGAGAGGTTTTTCGGGGGAGGGGTGGGGGTTTTGACAAAAAATCATAAAATATTACGAGGGAGGGTGGGGTATAGTAAAATACCACGTGTATTATGTTTTTTACCTGATTTTTTTAATAAATATTCAAAGATTTACAAAAAATATTCAAAAATTATACAATTTTTTTTCGTAACCAAAAAAAAACACATTGATGTTTGGTGCGGGAGGAGGGGAAGTGTTAATTTCAATTATCATCACGTATCACCAAGAGGGAGGGGAGGCCAAATATCCTTAAAAATCGATCACGTGATTGATGGTGCCCTTATAGTTAAATTTATTTCCTTAATCTAAAGCTTTCCTAGTTTGCGTAACGTAAGTTCACAGGAATCGCCCTGATTCTTTCGTACTATTTATTTATCAGTATCATGAAAACTATATACAGGGTGTCCCAGACCTAACGTCAATCCGAAACAGGGTGATAGTATTGACTTTAACTGTTTCTGAAAAAAAAATAGGAGACAAACATATCTCAGGTTGTTTGCAAATTAACGTGCTATTGGTGGCAACCTATAACTTAGGTTCGTTAGGTTTGTTATCCATCCAATAATTTTTGTCTTCAATGGTTAATTTTTACTAATTTCGTTCATTCAAACTTTAGAACCATAATTGCGAATAACATTTCTTAGACTACAATCAAAACCAATAACACAATTGCCCAAGTTTTCAAGAATTCATACTTCTTGTTGAACTATGAATTTAATTTTTTCCAAAATCAGTGGACTTTGAGAATCCCTCAATATAAAAAAATACTGAAATGTGTTGGCAAGTTTCATCAAAATTGACGTGTTTAATCAGGATTACTAAATTACTTAAAAGTTTTATTTTTATTATGAAAGTTTTGATTAAAAAAAATTAGTCTCAAATGACATGATTTTTGCTAGTAATTTTTTACTTACATTGGAAATTTGGAAATTTTAAAATCATAGTTTAACATAAAGTATTGATTCTTGAAAACTCGATGCATTTTGTTACTGTTTTTGATTGTGCTTCTAGAAATGTTATTCACGATTATGGTTCCAAAGTTAAATGAAAAAATTAGTAAAAATTAACCACAAATTCTGCATATTGGTCATTATTTTACCAAAGATCTAGGTTGCACTTAAAAGCTTGTAATTTCCAAACAACTTGAGATAATTTTGTTTTCTAATTTTTTTAAGACAGTTAAGGTCAATACTATCATTCCGTTTTGTCTTGTCGTCAAGTTCTGGGACACCCTGTATACTGCTATTATTAGTTCTCGTGAAATTATTTGCTATTTATCAGCATTAAAAACTGCTCAAGTTAAAATGAAATAATTAGCACTATATTCTAATAAATGTAATAAAATTAATTAGCACATTCTGACATAAATCATGTTCTGTATAATTTTTCTGTGTTTTTACGCACAATAGTTATTCAATTAATATATGCATAGTATCATAGTATGTATGTCGATTACATACAATGAATGATGAATTTTATTATCAAAATAACATTTAGCGGTTCGCTAATCTTCTAGTTCGTCACGGGCCTAATTAGAAATACCTCAGGTGAAGAGCGTGAATAATGTTTTGAATAATAACTCTAAAATATTTTTCTTACATTTATGACCATGAAAAAATAATTTAAAAACGGGATTGCCCGTTTTTGTAGATTAGTACTGTAACAACGGAAACATGAGCTTTTTGTTAAGCATTGTTGATGATGTATGATAGAACTGTATCAGCGAGTAGAGATGGTCAATCAGAAACTTATTTGTTTTATACTACGAGAAACTATATATTATTTAATTTTATTGGCAATATCGGAAAATGAGCTTCACAAAGTTTACTAGAGAATCACATTTTTATCCCAACTATGCATTTCTCAATATCAGAGAGAAAGAAAATAAATATTAAAAACAATGTAATTATATCCACAGTTTCGGAACAAATGCAAGAATTTCCATATTATTCTCTATTGTTTATTTGTTTACTTAATATACACGTACTCAGTCATACACATTTTTAAGATATCTTTAAACTTATATTTTATTTGATTGTATATAATTATATAGTGTATCATATGTCCTTTTCTTTGTCAATATTGTTATAAAATTGGTTGGAAGGGAGATTTTTTGCTTTACTATCTCCCTCTATAGTTCTTGCCTATCCTTTTTCATTTTTTGCATTTCATAATGACGTATTCAGCATCATCCGCCTTAGTCGCTCCACCCAAGCAGTAGCATTTAGGATCGGAATTGGTTTCAATTCAACTCAGGTGAACGGAGTGTATGTATGGTTTGAATCTTAGTTTACATATTGTAGAAAAAAAGGCCATATTGCAGCCAAAACTACCTATTTCATATATGCGTATCAGATATATATATAGACTTGAAAATATATTCTAATATTTTCACTAAACTTAGAACTTTGTTCTGTGAAATCTTAAAACATAAAATTTTAAAATTGAAAACTTTATACATTAAACTTTTTAAAGGCTACAATATCATGAGAGGGAAATTAACAATATATAAGTACCTTCTTAAGATAGGAAAACTGTTTGTAGTAAATCATAGTAAATTAAGTTCATAATGATTGTTATCCTGTCTAACTTATCATTTATTTGATTATTGTCATTAACAGTACTACCTGTTTTACTACGAGAGTGTTTTTCACACGAATGATGCTGCTGCACGAGTTAGCAAGCCTCTCAAGTATTTATTACACCAAGTATTTTGAGATTTGCTAATAATTATCGATAAAAATGAATTTGAAATTTTAAAAATACACTTCTAAGTTATAGTAATTGCAAAAAATAGTAAATGAAATTTCTGTATATTTTTACGTTTCAAACTTTTTGATATACTTTAGAAAAATGGATGTATGTGTGTACGTGTGTTTGGATTACAATATTTGTCGACTTTTTTGGGCGCACGAATCAACCGATTTGAATGATTCAAAAAACATTTGATTTCTATTGACAGAATTCAAAAATTAATGATTTCAAAAACATTTGATTCCTATTGTTAGGGAGACGTGCTGATCCATTTTTGGCAAAAGCAGGACCAGATGTTTCTAAGATACGGTGCAAAAAGTGGAAAAAATTGCAATTAAGGCGGTCAAAAATGATTATTAGACATATTT
>NW_020539724.1:22968607-22982235 GCF_003426905.1 Ctenocephalides felis | reverse complement strand
TAAAATAGCATTAAATCAGTTACAGAAACAAACAATTCAAGGTTGCATAAACTTCTAGATATGGGCCGAGTATTAACCTTAAGGGATGGTTGACAAAAAATCACAAAAAGGAAAGAATCAAGAAAGGTAAATCTTATGTGTATTTATTTTTTACCTAAATTTCAAAAAATCCAAAAATAAAAAAAAAATTCAAGAATTTTACGAGCTTGTATGTACCTACATGTGATGTTGGGTGGAGAAGTGGTAGTTATCATTAAATATCACCACTTATCACAAAAAAAAAGGGTAGGTCCAAAAATCCTTAAAAATCGATCACGTCATTAGTGGAAGCCCTGATCGACTTAATCGAAAACGGTGAGCTTTAGCAATTTAAATAAAATTATTCGCTTTCACTTAAAATTAATCAATGCAATTTTTATTATTTCAAATGTATTGAATTTTTATAATTCAACCACTTTTGTCAGACAATAACATTTTAGAATGTTGTTTAGAGTCTAAACAGTTAATGTCTAAACTTTAGACCATTCATTTAAAGTAATCAGCACTATATCCAATTTTGGAACCTTTGGAATATTTTATATTTTCAAAATCGGTTCAGGTTTTGCAAAAAAGTAGACAAAAAGAAAATATTGCTGTCTAAAAAAACTGCTAAACAAAACGCGACTTCTTATCAAGTTTAATGCTTTTAAATTTTGAAATCCTAATCAATACAAGACTATGTTTTCCGCACATATTATTATTTCAAATCATACTTTTTAGACTAAAAATCTTATTATTTTGCACAATAAACAATTTTTAAGCTTAAAAAATTTCTGAAAATGTTTTTATCATTTTGAATCCTATTTGTGTAAATGAACATAATTCTGCTTTTTTAGTACAAGATACTCATATTAGTAATTATTTCGATAAATATACTTCGAATTTCTAATTGTAACAATTAATTGCTTCTGTTTACTTTTTTTAAAATATTTAGATTGTTGCTAATTTCTACACATGCTAATATTTCTAGAATTAAGGCTTGAACTAATAAGTAACCATATTCCAAAAATACAGAATGAAAATTGCAAAATATTATGCAAAATATAAATATTATTAAAAACTTAATTTTATCATATTTAAAAATAAATATATGAATTTCAGAATTCTAACAATCATTTTTGTTTGTACATTCCTAGTAGATAAACCGTTGGGTGCATCTACTAATCCGAATCAATATTATTTTCCTAATTTATCTTCTAAGCAATATCTGCTTATTGTTTTTGTATAAACAGACCGCAGAATAAATTTAATTAAAAATGTTATAATATTTAATCTGATTATCTTATAGTGGAATGCAATTATATGCTGGTGCATCAAATTATCATGCAAAGCAAAAATGCACATTTCTCCAGATTGTACACGATAAATTAAATTATAAAAAACAATTATTCGTTGATAATATATTTATAAAATATAGTAGTTGTTTATTTTAATAAAAAAAACTTACGTAATGAGTTCCTGCAGATGATTTTCGTCCTCTCCTGTCCTTATAGCACCAATAGGTGCTAATGAAACACGTACTGAATATTGAAAATACAATTAATAATCGTGGTTTTAATTACCAAAGTTTATTTTCTTACATCAGGCCATCCTTCAGGTTTGATTTCTCCTTTCAAGTGGTGTCTGTCCATTTTGGCACTGAGTCTACCTCGGAAACGATTTACATTGACTCTGTAGTGTGATGTTTCGGTCTACAAGATATAAATAATGCAAATTTTTTTAATATTCTAAGAGACGTAAGTTAATATTGAATAAACTAAACACGAATCCAAAATACTAACCTTTCCTGATTTAAGCCTATATGCTTTCATCTGCATTACTGGAGTAGTTTCTATATCCATTGTCACCATCTTAAAAAAATATTGTGGATTAATTACAATACTATAAACTAAAGTATAATTCAATTTGTTGGACTTAATATTTGTGTGCAGATGTATTAAAAATAATTAATTTAATTACTTACAACTTCTTGTCCCAAATTTTCAGCAAAAACATTGTTTATGTGTGGTGCTGGTGTCTCTGGAAGAAGTCGTACCAGCTCGACCCCAACACCATGCTAAAAATAAAATAATATTTATTTAAAATTAACTGAAAAAAATAAATCCAAATTGCATAATACAAAACTACTAAAATGGTAACAATAAATTACCCGAAAAAAAAACGTTATTTTTATATTTTATATTTCTATTATGACTTTTTATATTCGCCAGATCCAATTTGCTCACATGTTATGGCAAGGCCATGTTAAGCTCCAACTTGCATACATTATGCTACTGAATTATACTAAATACTGTCAAAATGTCATACATTTGCTGTGCATTCAGGCGTTTTACACATAAACTGCAACGTAACTTGTAAGTTATGAAGCTGGGTCAGAAAGACCCTGTTATATAAGATCGTTTCTGTGACATTTGTGCGGTTTCTAGGTTATTTTCTTTCTCACAACCTGAGGAAAACAATATTTAGTACGATTTTGTATGGAAAGTTCTACATAACATAGTCTTGCCATAACTGTTATGCAGCAGAATCGGTCCATAAAGCTCTTTTGATAAAGGGAATATATAATATAATATGGATTCACGTTGATTAGTTTTGCAAGACGATCTGCCAAGCCGTTTCTTTAGAATTCGCAAAAAATTAAACTTTTCATCCATGTTTTCGCCCAAAAACTCTAAAGCAATTTCGAAAATTTAAAAACTTTCCAAAACGCCTGAATGCATAGCAAATACATGATATTATGATAGTATTCAGTATGATTCAGTAGCATAATGTATGAAAGTTGGAGCGTAACATGGCATTGCCATAACATTTGTCTGTTATGCGTCAGAATCGGTCCCTGAATGTCGTCTATAAGGATACTCGTACACACAGGTAGTCAAGTGAATGCAGTCTATAGATGACGCTCGTAGCAGAAGAGTTAATACAGAAAATTATGATATGTTTGACATCTAAATGTATATTAGCAGCATTTTATACTTGTTTATTGATTTAAATATTTGTCGAGTTTAAAATATCATGATTTACCCTTTGCACTCGTATTGAGCCATAATGCGTATTACATTTGCAATAAGTGGAAATGGTCAAAGTGTTAAAGTACGTGTTTGATAAAAATTATAGATTACTTAATATTAAAGGCAAAACCACAAAAAATAATCATATTAAAATACGGTATAAGTTTATTGGACAAAAAATAAATGATTTATTTATTTTTATTCATGGTCCATAATTGCTTTTAAATTGTATTCATTCATCCAAATCTCAATCTTACGTAATATCGTTCTGTTCTCTTTTGAGATAAGGAAGATTTCCACCGGTAAAAAGATTTGTTTAGGTTCACCTGAGCAAACAAGGGCTCTGAAAGTGAGTATACACAAACACCGAATTAACATTAATACTGATAATAGAAAAATATTCCAAGGTTTTATTAAGATGTTTTTATATAACAACCATATAAGGGCTGGTTTGCTAGTTTATAAAAAAAATTGAGACAAATTAACATTATGATTAACATATGTGATTTCTCAGTTTTCTAGCATAATACATTGATTCATTTAATCTCATTAAAATGTGTTTATATTTTTTGAATCTATATACTATAAAGTTGCTCGAAAAGAACATTAGAAATATTAATCCAGATGTAATTGGGAAAACTGTTAACTAACAATAAATCTAAGTGCTCATGGACTCATTAAATTTTTATAGACTTCACGTGCGATGATTTTAAAAGCCATTATAATTAAATCTATCGTTCTATCCATGTCTAATATAATGTCATTGTAATTTATATTGAAAATTAAAATGTGTGATAATTTGCATGAAGCAAAATAATTTGTTACATAATGCTCGTGGTTTTCAAATATAGATCTAATATATGCCCAGAATTTTTTTTTGTCAATCAAAACTTTTTTTTATTATCTCTTTTATTTACAACTGTCTAGTAAAGGACATTCAATAAATTTGATGAATTTACAATAGTCGGCCGAAAAGGGACATTGCATACTACAAGGGCATATTGGAAAAAAAATATATAAAATACGCAATATTTTATTGATAATTATTTTAACTATTTATTTATTAAATAATTTCTTATGAATAATTATTAAGTTATTTCCATTCCAATCAAAACTTTATTAAAGTTTTACAATACGCTTAGAAGTGAATTTAACCTTCCCCGATATTGTTGAATCTAATTGAAAATATATCATCAGGATAAAAGAATATCTAATAATAAAAGTCTATCAAATACATATAGGCCAACCTTTGAGGTGCCTTCTGAAAAACACAACTTTGTAAAGAAAAGTGTATGATTTGGAAATTAAAATGGTTGCATAAAAACATATAGAGTAGAGAGGGGCTTAAACGTCCTTGGGTAGAAAGCTAGAAAAGTTCATCACTGATATCTCAAAAACAAGTAAAATAAGGAATTATTTAACAGAAATATTTGAAAGTAGAGGAAAAATAGAAGTATAACCAGCCATCACCTCAATTCTTACAATGTCGCTGCCAGGAGATAAAAGAAAATGTTGGAAAATCAATAACAAAAGTATTTTCTTTCGTTGCTAGCATTTTTGGTGAGCACTGTTGTTTAGTTTACGAGGCCTTAACCTGATCTTTAAGTATATGTAATTTATATACTTAAAGATCAGGTTAAGGCCTCGTAAACTAAACAACAGTGCTCATATATAAGATGTATTGTCAAATTTTAAGATAGATTCAGCAAATGTTTTTATATAACCTGTATAATAGCTTACACGTGGATGGGGTAACAAGTACCAACAAAACTCTTACCTGAACAAAGAGTAGACAATAAAAATATTAAATAAAAAAGAAAATTAAGTTGAATAAGCAATTTTACAAGAAATAAATTAAATTAATAATTATTCCAACTCTGCTGATGACTATTTTTGTCGAAATACCTGATCGAGGTTATGCACAGTGTAATCTTTGTAAAAATTGTACTCATGAAATTTATATTCTGCATTGATTGAATATTGTAGCTACTATTTCGAAAAATTGCTTCAAAATTAAAATTAAGTCATTCGATCGGTTTGACCCCTGGCAGTCCCGTTTACCCTGTATATGGGGTAAAAGGAACAGATGACAAATTTTAGAAAAAATAGTGAAAAACACATTTATATAATTAGGAATTTTAAGTACAATAGTTGTTTGTTTGATTCAGACCAATTCATTTGGTTTAGACCAGTGGTTCCCAAACTTTTATGGGTCACGCCTTACGTTTCTAAAAATGTTGTGACCCTCATATAAAATTTTTGCCCTTTAAAACTAATTTTGTTTCTAAATGTAAAAGGTAGACCTTCAAAAATCACTATTACATTGTGATCAAAACTGTATATGTAAAACATGTTATAGAAATTGAAATTGAAATTAATTTTATTACTGATTTTTCTACATTTAATCAAGTCCATTTCTTTGTTCTAATTTTATTTTAGTTCTTTCATGACTATTTTTAAGAATTAAGAATATTTTATGAATTCATTTGGAAAAAATATATATCATCATCATTCATTGAAGTTCAGATGAAAATAGAATGCTTTATCTGTACGATCAAAGCAACTTTAACTTACAGACAACTATTATTTGAAGTAAAAATTGTTACAAATTGAATGCTAGCAATTATTTTTTTCTATCGAAACTATCAGGATCATTCGCAACTTATTTTGAAGTAATTGTTAGACTTCGCGATTATTGAACTACTTAGTAATTGCCCTAGATTAAGACATTTCAAACTCATTTTTGTTTTGTATGGCATGAGCTTTCAAATAATTAATCAATTAATTAATAAATTATTCTGCACTTTAAGATAAATAATAAGATAAATTTCAGCTATGTTTTTCCTTCATATTATTTTAAACATTATTGGGAAGCCATCTATTGATTTCGCTAAACATTTTATGCGAAAGCAAGGGTGAATAATCCAACTTCTACACTTTTGTGAGGGTTTAGTACAAACAAAGGGCTTTAGCATACATTACTCGAATTATAACTGCCAAAATTATAGAATCAATAATGATAAAAAAATATTAATATTATATTAAATTATATTAAACCTAATTCATATTAAATTGTAAGAGTACAAACAGCCATCAGAAAAAGGTTTTAAACAAAAACTACGCGTTTGTAAAAGTAATGCTAGTAAACTAATTCCATTTCCTCAACTTCTGGTGCAAAATTATAACCAATTTTATTGCATTATTTTAATTGGAAACTATCGAATTATCAAGTTTAATTGGAAACTATCTTTTGAGTCAAAATTTGGGAAAATCCAAATATAAATGATAAGATAAGATATCTTAAAATAAATAATAAGATATAAAAAAAAAGAGAGTAGATATATCATAAAACTTAATTATAAAGCTGTGGGAGCCTATTTGTGCAGATTCTATGCATGGAATATAAACCTTATAAAAAAGTTCCAAAAAATTCAGGTTAATCAGTTCAGGTTAATCGGTTAAATGTTTTCAAAAATCCGTAAAATGAGTAAATTAATAAATTCTGTTAGTTTGTCTAAAAGTAGTTGATCAATTTTTTATTTCTTATAATACATAAAAATGGCAACATAAGAATAATGTTAATTTTTACTTCAACTCTAAATGTTTATAATAAATTCAAAACTATTAAAAACATGTCTACTCACAATCATCGAAATTACATATTTAATTTTCCACCATTAATTTATCTCAATCAATATGCTTCTAAAGCTGAAGATAATTCTGTATTTTTTTTAAATTTCATATTTATTAAAAACTAATATAATCTTGAAGATGTTATCAAAAATAATAAGATTTATCGAACAAAGTGAAATTAGAAATCTTACTAAGCATTTGCTTAAAGTCTATATGCAATTTTGAGGAAAGTACCTCTGTGTAAAATAGTCGTGTCTATACACTAAAATTCCTTATTTTACGAATCCTTAAGCTAGGTTGACAGCAAAAGGGTCGATTTCTCCTAGAATTGCTTTTTTGTGGAAAATTTTGACATGTTATTTAAAATTTCTTGACAGATTTTGAATCGAATTCATAGCCCTTTCATTGGCCATGTGATTTTGTTGAAATAAACTTAAAAATTCGTTTATACAGTGGATTTGATATCAAGTTCGATTTATAAAAATGACTTAAATAAAACAAACAGTGGTATAAAAAATGAAGCTTTTGTTAATCATAGTGTTTAAATCAATTTTTATTAATTAATAATTATTTATTTTCATAATATAATATTTATTACTATAATTTTACGTTATATTCGTCCAATTATTATAATAAATAAAAAATAAGTTGATCAAATTTTCAATCTCTTTTATAATTCAGTCATTTGCAACAATCATTTATCGTAATATAAATGAACATTTTGTAAAGAATAAAATAAAATAAAATCATATTAAGTGACTATGATAAATTTATTCATTTAGAATAAAGTGAAACTAAGCTAAAAAATATATCAAAGACAATTAAAAGATTTTTCGTTTTTCGTGCTCGTTCACATAGTTAGATCAATTTTCAACATAAAAAAGATTCGATCATAAAATTTTTGTAGAATTTTTGTTGGGTGGTAATTGATCATCCGCAATGATTTTGCATAAATTTAAAAATAAACAACTTAATTGCAATTACAAGACTTTATAGTAAACCGAGCACTTTGTAATAATTTCTTTACTAACAACTTTTCAATAAAAAAATATCAAAAATTATTAAATTTTCTAATAAATTCAATTTTTCTATTATTGGAATGCCTAACTAAATCATCAATTAATTAATATTCCTAAATATTACTCTCTCTTTAATAAAATATATTCCGAATCTTTGTCAAATACATATAATGACAAATGAAAATGAAGCCTAAATATCTGGAAAACAGACGAATCGTAATATTAGCATTTTAGCAGATTTTATTCCAATCGACTGACACCCTTATGAATTTCGAAACTATATTCTTTTACTTTTACTCAAATATCTGAAAAATTATGTGGCACTATTTAATAGAGCATATTCATAAGTGAAGTTCCACTATTTTAATCCATTCATATAAGTTAAAAAAAAATTAACTGTAACCAGACAATAATAAAAAAAAACAAAGTTTGGAAACTATAATACAAGATACATAATTCTTAAAAAAATTTCCTATTGTAGCCAGCAAAGGAGATGTGGTTCAGTAGAGTTTCGTACCAAAATAGAATTGTGCCTTAAAAATATTGAACAAAATAAAACGTACGTACTATATCAATTCCTTAGAAATTTACAGCCGTCCTTCCGCACAGAAGTGCCTCGCAAACATAAAAGCCATAAATATATAAATATACGTAGAAATTCTAAAGTCTGATACAAGTATATCCGAAAGAAAAGTTAACAGTCTAATAAAGGTAATGCACGCGAACCTATTATTGGCACGCGTCGCCATCGCCATCGCCAGTACGGGCACTCCATCGCATTTCGCTCTTATATATTACGTATTGATCAAACATTTCAGAGCCTGTCACTGAATGGTATTTGGTATTGTTTTATGGATAAATTCGCCATTTTCCGAATTAAAATCAAACGAAAATAGAAGACATTGGCGGTGGAATCGTTTCAGGGTGGATGGTGGATGAAGTATAAGATACGAGTTGGCTTCATCACTCATCAACATTATCTTGGGTTTTCTGACATATTGTTAGTAAAATTATGGCATTCGAATAAACTACATCACTTTGATAAGTTTCAATATGATTTTTTAAGGGTACAGGAATATCAGAATTATGTCAGTATACTTAGTTGTTAAAACAATAATTGAAGACATGCAAAATCCAAGGTAGTTGTCGAAATATTTAATAGGACATACCTAACAATAGATGTATTAGATGTGCAACTCACAATTTTTAAAGATAACAAACAACAAATATACAAAATACATAAAAAAGAGCGCGCGTAAAGTTCACACGCTATTGAAGTACTTATTTGTTACTGTACAAGATGACATTTTATTAGTAATATGCTAACACTCGTGATGCACACATTTATTAGTGTCTACCATTATAACACATTTATATAATAATAAATGATAAATTATAAATTATATATTTATAATAGCATTAAAAATATGTATAATATTTAAAAACAATAATGTAATTCAAGTCATACTTCAAATATGACATGATCGGTTTATCATTGTAATTAGCATTTAGAAATGAACCTTCATTAGAGAAATGAAGTAATTGCTGATTAATAACTAATAATATTCGTTCACACAGTGGATTATGTTAAATAACGCCTAAACAAATATTGTTTTCGCAACTTCACTCATCATGTAATTATGTTTGAAGAACTTCATGCAATTGAAATTAACATACATTCATTGACTGCTTGTATTTTTTACTTTTTCGTTGGCGATATAATTTCATTCTTTGAATAGTTGTAAAAACTGTCTTGCCTAAAAATATTTTTCATTTTAATAACTTCAAATATTTATAGAAACTACGAATAATATAGAAATAATTTCTAACCAATAAACATGTGTTTAGATCACGATACAAATGTTTAATTTGTTTCATTATTTTCAAGGAACAGGGTAAAAATTCTTGTGATTCAGGCATTTGTAATTAAATCAAGATTTGTACTACGATGTAACTTTAAAATGTTTATTTAGCTATGCCGATTTCCTTGTTGATATCGGATCGCATACGACGTTGATGCCGGTACGCATTCAACGACAGATCTCTATTCACATACACGATGTCTAATCACAATCGACACGTATAAAAATGATTTCATCAACAGCCGTAACGCCCTATCGTTGCATTTGTACGGATTTACACCCTAGTCGCGCATAAAGAAGTTTTACTTCAAAATGCTTAAATTATTTTGTGTCTTGATTCTATGAAACTTAATATTAAGATTTGGTTTAAAGCATCTTCAAAAAATGAGGTCCTGTAAGTCCATTGATTCGCAGAAAGTTTAAAGGCTTCTTTGAAGAAAAAAAAAGTTGATCCTCTGATAGTTCTAATAATTGTGACGAAGTGGGAATTAGACATGGAAGATAAATTAAAGTAAGATGATGATTTTAGAGAAGTGTAATAAGTAGTGATATGTTAGGAACAGGAAGAATGTTATACTTCTGAAAAATATTTCTACAACTTGTCATCGAGTTAAGAGAGAACATACTTCTTAGTGCTCTTTTGAATGTTTTAGAGAAACACCCCAATTGAAAGAAAACAATTTAAACTAACTTAAGATTGAGTACTCTTAACATAAAACAAGTTGTAGAAAGTTTATTTATAATTGACGAATAAATATGATTATCCCAATTTTATTTTTTTTTAAATTCGAATTCCTAGGAATTTGGAAAACATATTGTTCTCAGTATGAAAGTCAATGTATTTAAACAACATCTAAATTATTAACCAAAATATAATATTTATACATGTGGCACCTTATTTTTTAGATTAAGTCACTGAATATTTTAATTATTTCATTTGCAAAAAAATTGGTAATTTATAGTGTGTTTCTAACTGGCTATGGCTGAGTTAAGCTTTGCATCCAAAAAGCCTTTGATAGTTTTGTATTTAGCCAAATTTGATTAATAATTTACTCTCTACTATAGGTAGCTACAGCACTATAGAATTTTAATTTTTGAAGCAGAAACTTGGCTATAACCAATTTTATAACATTATTGACGAAGAGAATGATATATGGTGCACTATATAATTATATACAATAAAATGAATGAAAAGTGACAACAAATAAACAATAAAATATTTGATTACTGTTTTTGAGCCTAGACAAAATTTTAGACTCGAGTAGCAAACATCCTTGATGTAATTTTCCCACAAACTGTGCGAATCTCTGTCATCATGCATCGGGTAGAACCAGTTTAAGTAAAGAGTAGACATAATAGAGAAGATAAATAACACCCCTAACCAGAAACTGATTCTAGATTAGTTGAATAGTTTGCATATACAATACATATCTAGTTTTCTATGATCTGTACTCATACGTATTTAATATTCATATAGAATAATTTGACTCACAAGAAGCCAGTGTGCTTCTATTATTTTCCAGTTCTAAAGGTTTCATCCCAATCCCAAATCCTATTACTCAGTAAACCACCTAATTCGAATCAAACTTTTTCGCTAAAAGGTAATGAATTCTTTACTCAAAAGACTTTCAAATTTTTAAGTTTCTGCTAATTTTACAATTTGCTACATATACCATCAAATCAATTATTACACAGAAACTTCGTATTTTTGTCAATCTGTCTAGTTGATGAAGACATTTAATAGGTAGTTGTTTTGTTAGTATTTTATATATGGCTATTACATGTGAACTGATGAAGTTATTCTTGCTAAATATAATAATTGAATGTTTTACTGATTTGACAACCATTGGAGTGCCTTCTGAAGAGCAACGTTAAGTAGAAGTATCATAACAATAGTTCATAAACTTCTAGTTCTGATATTTGTTCAGAAAAACCTAAACTATTTTTTTCGCCAATTTTTCAAAAATATCAGAATTGCAAAATTTCAAATACAGAATCTTTTGGAGCTGCTTTAAACGAAGTTCATAAAATCAATACAGAAAGTTTGTAGTTGTTAAAAGATAAAATGCGGTACAATAGACAAAAGTTCTTCTATTATTGCGTCCTAAAATAAATAATTTTGTCTATTAAGAAATGCCTAATATTCTTTTTTCTTTTATTTCGCAAAGCCTTAAAGAACTCCAGCCATTAATGTGATATATATCTCCAACAATTCTTTTTATACCAAATTATGAAAAGCAAGGCGACATAGTAATTTCATCATATACGAGTTTCGACCTCATAGCTGAACATTTTGTACCAAAAATTGTAGGAAACTTTTCAGACCGCTAATTATTTCGAAACTATTTTCAACTTTAGTGCTACATGTTTGTTATAAAATTATTACCTTAATAATAATTTTATTACACATTATTGTAGACCCCAAAGCTCGTAGGGTCATGGACATAGCCATCTATTCAGTTTGTCCAAAAACTTTAATAAAATAAATTGTTTGATAAAGTTACGCCTAGTAGAAACAATATAATGCATAAGTTTTATATTTAACCAATTAATTGTGGCGCTCACACTGAACAGTTTTGCGTCACCACCCGAATAAAGCTCATGACGAGTATATTCGTCATGAAAGTAGGAGTAAGTTGCGCTGATATGATTCGGAATAGAAAATATAGGTTTATTTCACATAATTGAAAAAGTATATTAATACATTTTACTTCTTAAAGTTAATAGAAGTACATATTACACACGTATAAAGCTAAAAACGGAATTAATTCAATTAAATATTATACATGTAAATGAAAGGAAGTAAAAATGATTTTTGACCAAAAGTAAAAACTATTTTCAAAATAAACAGCTTAAAATTTTATTTAAATAGCTAAATCCTAATTTTTATTGATTAAGTATATTATTTCCATATTTTGGAAAGTTCATGCAAGTTGAGGTAGAATGCCACTTACAACTGTTTATTTTATACAGCAATAACCTCAAATATTTATTTAGATTTTTTTTATTTAAATTTAAATAGCAAACGAACATTTTTTTTATATACATGACAAATATGGTCGCCAATTTCCAATATTCAACCACTTCTCCATGACGAGAATATTCGTCAATTACAGATAACTGGATAAGTGTTAAGTTAATATCCTCAGCATATCTTTCACACACAAAATGTTAAAAGTAGTTATTAGATTGGATGGTTTTAAATATATTTATAATAGGGTAAAGAAGAGTTTAGAGGTCCATGGAATAAGTTCACAACCTATATCTCAAAAACCAGTAAATTTAGGAATATTTTGACAACAATATTGAAAGTAGAGGGCAAAAGATGTGTAACCAGCCATCACCTTGATTCGTACGACGTCGCTATCAGGAGATAAACGGCAACGTTTGAAAATCCACAACAAAAGTATTTTCTTCCTTTGTTAGTTTTCTTAATCGTGAGCACTATTGTTTAGTTTAAGAGACCTTAATATAATATTTCAGTATACTTAATTTAATCGTTTTGTAACGTGTATTGTATATAATAGTTTTTTACTTATCTTTTATAAAAGCTTACACATAAAAACATCGTGCCTTGAGGTAAATTGCTGGAACTTCTCTTACCGAAAACTAAAATTATAAAAAAAACTTTGCAGAACTTTGAAAAAATAAGAAGTTGACAAAGTTTTCAAAAATTAGATTTTTTTATATTTTGATTTTTTTTTTGTAGCTAATTGGATCTGTTTTCCCAGGCTGTTCCATTTTATCCCGTGTGTATAGGGTAAAAAGAACCAGGTAACAAATTATTGAAAATACATTTGTGCAATGATGAATCAGCTGAAAGTTTTACTGAACATGGTCAGATAGTTGTTTTGTTTGATATGTGTAATTTGTTGTAATACAGTTAATTAGTTCATTTTCACACAACTTTGTCTCCCATACACCCTATAGTAAAATTCAGCAAATTCCAATTTTTTATTATAATGTACCATGTACCAATTAATTATAAAGCAATTTCAAAAAGACAAAGTGATAAACAGTTATTTCAACTCTGCTCATGAAAGTAGGTATTATTTCGTAAAATC